>NC_073692.1:42811260-43016260 GCF_029784155.1 Uranotaenia lowii
AATTGACAAAATTGACAAAATTGACAAAATTGACAAAATTGACAAAATTGACAAAATTGACAAAATTGACAAAATTGACAAAATTGACAAAATTGACAAAATTGACAAAATTGACAAAATTGACAAAATTGACAAAATTGACAAAATTGACAAAATTGACAAAATTGACAAAATTGACAAAATTGACAAAATTGACAAAATTGACAAAATTGACAAAATTGACAAAATTGACAAAATTGACAAAATTGACAAAATTGACAAAATTGACAAAATTGACAAAATTGACAAAATTGACAAAATTGACAAAATTGACAAAATTGACAAAATTGACAAAATTGACAAAATTGACAAAATTGAAAAAATTGACAAAATTGACAAAATTGACAAAATTGACAAAATTGACAAAATTGACAAAATTGACAGAATTGACAAAATTGACCAAATTGACAAAATTGACAAAATTGACAAAATTGACAAAATTGACAAAATTGACAAAATTGACAAAATTGACAAAATTGACAAAATTGACAAAATTGACAAAATTGACAAAATTGACAAAATTGACAAAATTGACAAAATTGACAAAATTGACAAAATTGACAAAATTGACTTAATTGACAAAATTGACAAAATTGACAAAATTGACAAAATTGACAAAATTGACAAAATTGACAAAATTGACAAAATTGACAAAATTGACAAAATTGACAAAATTGACAAAATTGACAAAATTGACAAAATTGACAAAATTGATAAAAATTGACAAAATTGACAAAATTGACAAAATTGACAAAATTGACAAAATTGACAAAATTGACAAAATTGACAAAATTGACAAAATTGACCATATTGACAAAATTGACAAAATTGACCAAATTGACCAAATTGACAAAATTGACAAAATTGACAAAATTGACAAAATTGACAAAATTGACAAAATTGACAAAATTGACAAAATTGACAAAATTGACAAAATTGACAAAATTGACAAAATTGACAAAATTGACAAAATTGACAAAATTGACAAAATTGTCAAATTTGACAAAATTGACAAAATTGACAAAATTGACAAAATTGACAAATTTGACAAAATTGACAAAATTGACAAAATTGACAAAATTGACAAAATTGACAAAATTGACAAAATTGACAAAATTGACAAAATTGACAAAATTGACAAAATTGACAAAATTGACAAAATTGACAAAATTGACAAAATTGACAAAATTGACAAAATTGACAAAATTGACAAAATTGACAAAATTGACAAAATTGACAAAATTGACAAAATTGACAAAATTGACAAAATTGACAAAATTGACAAAATTGACAAAATTGACAAAATTGACAAAATTGACAAAATTGACAAAATTGACAAAATTGACAAAATTGACAAAATTGACAAAATTGACAAAATTGACAAAATTGACAAAATTGACAAAATTGACAAAATTGACAAAATTGACAAAATTGACAAAATTGACAAAATTGACAAAATTGACAAAATTGACAAAATTGACAAAATTGACAAAATTGACAAAATTGACAAAATTGACAAAATTGACAAAATTGACAAAATTGACAAAATTGACAAAATTGACAAAATTGACAAAATTGACAAAATTGACAAGATTGACAAGATTGACAAGATTGACAAAATTGACAAAATTGACAAAATTGACAAAATTGACAAAATTGACAAAATTGACAAAATTGACAAAATTGACAAAATTGACAAAATTGACAAAATTGACAAAATTGACAAAATTGACAAAATTGACAAAATTGACAAAATTGACAAAATTGACAAAATTGACAAAATTGACAAAATTGACAAAATTGACAAAATTGGCAAAATTGACAAAATTGACAAAATTGGCAAAATTGACAAAATTGACAAAATTGACAAAATTGACAAAATTGACAAAATTGACAAAATTGACAAAATTGACAAAATTGACAAAATTGACAAAATTGACAAAATTGACAAAATTGACAAAATTGACAAAATTGACAAAATTGACAAAATTGACAAAATTGACAAAATTGACAAAATTGACAAAATTGACAAAATTGACAAAATTGACAAAATTGACAAAATTGACAAAATTGACAAAATGACAAAATTGACAAAATTGACAAAATTGACAAAATTGACAAAATTGACAAAATTGACAAAATTAACAAAATTGACAAAATTGACAAAATTGACAGAATTGACAAAATTGACAAAATTGACAAAATTGACAGAATTGACAAAATTGACAAAATTAACAAAATTGACAAAATTGACAAAATTGACAAAATTGACAAAATTGACAAAATTGACAAAATTGACAAAATTGACAAAATTGACAAAATTGAAAAAATTGACAAAACTGACAAAATTGACAAAATTGACAAAATTGACAAAATTGACAAAATTGACAAAATTGACAAAATTGACAAAATTGACAAAATTGACAAAATTGACAAAAATTGACAAAATTGACAAAATTGACCAAATTGACCAAATTGACAAAATTGACAAAATTGACAAAATTGACAAAATTGACAAAATTGACAAAATTGACAAAATTGACAAAATTGACAAAATTGACAAAATTGACAAAATTGACAAAATTGACAAAATTGACAAAATTGACAAAATTGACAAAATTGACAAAATTGACAAAATTGACAAAATTGACAAAATTGACAAAATTGACAAAATTGACAAAATTGACAAAATTGACAAAATTGACAAAATTGACAAAATTGACAAAATTGACAAAATTGACAAAATTGACAAAATTGACAAAATTGACAAAATTGACAAAATTGACAAAATTGACAAAATTGACAAAATTGACAAAATTGACAAAATTGACAAAATTGACAAAATTGACAATATTGACAAAATTGACAAAATTGACAAAATTGACAAAATTGACAAAATTGACAAAATTGACAAAATTGACAAAATTGACAAAATTGACAAAATTGACAAAATTGACAAAATTGACAAAATTGACAAAATTGACAAAATTGACAAAATTGACAAAATTGACAAAATTGACAAAATTGACAAAATTGACAAAATTGACAAAATTGACAAAATTGACAAAATTGACAAAATTGACAAAATTGACAAAATTGACAAAATTGACAAAATTGACAAAATTGACAAAATTGACAAAATTGACAAAATTGACAAAATTGACAAAATTGACAAAATTGACAAAATTGACAAAATTGACAAAATTGACAAAATTGACAAAATTGACAAAATTGACAAAATTGACAAAATTGACAAAATTGACAAAATTGACAAAATTGACAAAATTGACAAAATTGACAAAATTGACAAAATTGACAAAATTGACAAAATTGACAAAATTGACAAAATTGACAAAATTGACAAAATTGACAAAATTAACAAAATTGACAAAATTGACAAAATTGACAGAATTGACAAAATTGACAAAATTGACAAAATTGACAGAATTGACAAAATTGACAAAATTGACAAAATTGACAAAATTGACAAAATTGACAAAATTGACAAAATTGACAAAATTGACAAAATTGACAAAATTGACAAAATTGACAAAATTGACAAAATTGACAAAATTGACAAAATTGACAAAATTGACAAAATTGACAAAATTGACAAAATTGACAAAATTGACAAAATTGACAAAATTGACAAAATTGACAAAATTGACAAAATTGACAAAATTGACAAAATTGACAAAATTGACAAAATTGACAAAATTGACAAAATTGACAAAATTGACAAAATTGACAAAATTGACAAAATTGACAAAATTGACAAAATTGACAAAATTGACAAAATTGACAATATTGACAAAATTGACGAAATTGACAAAATTGACAAAATTGACAAAATTGACAAAATTGACAAAATTGACAAAATTGACAAAATTGACAAAATTGACAAAATTGACAAAATTGACAAAATTGACAAAATTGACAAAATTGACAAAATTGACAAAATTGACAAAATTGACAAAATTGACAAAATTGACAAAATTGACAAAATTGACAAAATTGACAAAATTGACAAAATTGACAAAATTGACAAAATTGACAAAATTGACAAAATTGACAAAATTGACAAAATTGACAAAATTGACAAAATTGACAAAATTGACAAAATTGACAAAATTGACAAAATTGACAAAATTGACAAAATTGACAAAATTGACAAAATTGACAAAATTGACAAAATTGACAAAATTGACAAAATTGACAAAATTGACAAAATTGACAAAATTGACAAAATTGACAAAATTGACAAAATTGACAAAATTGACAAAATTGACGAAATTGACAAAATTGACAAAATTGACAAAATTGACAAAATTGACAAAATTGACAAAATTGACAAAATTGACAAAATTGACAAAATTGACAAAATTGACAAAATTGACAAAATTGACAAAATTGACAAAATTGACAAAATTGACAAAATTGACAAAATTGACAAAATTGACAAAATTGACAAAATTGACAAAATTGACAAAATTGACAAAATTGACAAAATTGACAAAATTGACAAAATTGACAAAATTGACAAAATTGACAAAATTGACAAAATTGACAAAATTGACAAAATTGACAAAATTGACAAAATTGACAAAATTGACAAAATTGACAAAATTAACAACATTTACAAAATTAAAAAAAATTACAAAATTTACAAAAATGACACAATTGACAAAATTGACAAAATTGACAAAATTGACAAAATTGACAAAATTGACAAAATTGACAAAATTGACAAAATTGACAAAATTGACAAAATTGACAAAATTGACAAAATTGACAAAATTGACAAATTGACAAAATTGACAAAATTGACAAAATTGACAAAATTGACAAAATTGACAAAATTGACAAAATTGACAAAATTGACAAAATTGACAAAATTGACAAAATTGACAAAATTGACAAAATTGACAAAATTGACAAAATTGACAAAATTGACAAAATTGACAAAATTGACAAAATTGACAAAATTGACAAAATTGACAAAATTGACAAAATTGACAAAATTGACATAATTGACAAAATTGACAAAATTGACAAAATTGACAAAATTGACAAAATTGACAAAATTGACAAAATTGACAAAATTGACAAAATTGACAAAATTGACAAAATTGACCATATTGACAAAATTGACAAAATTGACAAAATTGACAAAATTGACAAAATTGACAAAATTGACAAAATTGACAAAATTGACAAAATTGACAAAATTGACAAAATTGACAAAATTGACAAAATTGACAAAATTGACAAAATTGACAAAATTGACAAAATTGACAAAATTGACAAAATTGACAAAATTGACAAAATTGACAAAATTGACAAAATTGACAAAATTGACAAAATTGACAAAATTGACAAAATTGACAAAATTGACAAAATTGACAAAATTGACAAAATTGACAAAATTGACAAAATTGACAAAATTGACAAAATTGACAAAATTGACAAAATTGACAAAATTGACAAAATTGACAAAATTGACAAAATTGACAAAATTGACAAAATTGACAAAATTGACAAAATTGACAAAATTGACAAAGTTGACAAACTTGACAAAATTGACGAAATTGACATAACGGAATTTTTGTCATATTTGTCCTTTTTGTCATTTTTGTCATTTTTGTCATTTTTGTCATTTTTGTCATTTTTGTCATTTTTGTCATTTTTGTCATTTTTGTCATTTTTATCATTTTTGTCATTTTTTGTCATTTTTGTCATTTTTGTCATTTTTGTCATTTTTGTCATTTTTGTCATTTTTGTCATTTTTGTCATTTTTGTCATTTTTGTCATTTTTGTCATTTTTGTCAATTTTGTCAATTTTGTCTATTTTGTCAATTTTGTCAATTTTGTCAATTTTGTCAATTTTGTCAATTTTGTCAATTTTGTCAATTTTGTCAATTTTGTCATTTTTGTCATTTTTGTCATTTTTGTCATTTTTGTCATTTTTGTCATTTTTGTCATTTTTGTCATTTTTGATATTTTTGTCATTTTTGTCATTTTTGTCATTTTTGTCATTTTTGTCATTTTTGTCATTTTTGTCATTTTTGTCATTTTTGTCATTTTTGTCATTTTTGTCATTTTTGTCATTTTTGTCATTTTTGTCATTTTTGTCATTTTTGTCATTTTTGTCATTTTTGTCATTTTTGTCATTTTTGTCATTTTTGTCATTTTTGTCATTTTTGTCATTTTTGTCATTTTTGTCATTTTTGTCATTTTTGTCATTTTTGTCATTTTTGTCATTTTTGCCATTTTTGTCATTTTTGTCATTTTTGTCATTTTTGTCATTTTTGTCATTTTTGTCATTTTTGTCATTTTTGTCATTTTTGTCATTTTTGTCATTTTTGTCATTTTTGTCATTTTTGTCATTTTTGTCATTTTTGTCATTTTTGTCATTTTTGTCATTTTTGTCATTTTTGTCATTTTTGTCAGTTTAGCCATTTTTGTCATTTTTGTCATATTTGTCATTTTTGTCATTTTTGTCATTTTTGTCATTTTTGTCATTTTTGTCATTTTTGTCATTTTTGTCATTTTTGTCATTTTTGTCATTTTTGTCATTTTTGTCATTTTTGTCATTTTTGTCATTTTTGTCATTTTTGTCATTTTTGTCATTTTTGTCATTTTTGTCATTTTTGTCATTTTTGTCATTTTTGTCATTTTTGTCATTTTTGTCATTTTTGTCATTTTTGTCATTTTTGTCATTTTTGTCATTTTTGTCATTTTTGTCATTTTTGTCATTTTTGTCATTTTTGTCATTTTTGTCATTTTTGTCATTTTTGTCATTTTTGTCATTTTTGTCATTTTTGTCATTTTTGTCATTTTTGTCATTTTTGTCATTTTTGTCATTTTTGTCATTTTTGTCATTTTTGTAATTTATGTAATTTTTGTATTTTTTGTTATTTTTGTAATTTTTGTAATTTTTGTAATTTTTGTAATTTTTGTAATTTTTGTTATTTTTGTAATTTTTGTAATTTTTGTAATTTTTGTAATTTTTGTAATTTTTGTAATTTTTGTAATTTTTGTTATTTTTGTCATTTTTGTAATTTTTGTAATTTTTGTTATTTTTGTAATTTTTGTAATTTTTGTAATTTTTGTAATTTTTGTAATTTTTGTAATTTTTGTAATTTTTGTCATTTTTGTCATTTTTGTCATTTTTGTCATTTTTGTCATTTTTGTCATTTTTGTCATTTTTGTCATTTTTGTCATTTTTGTCATTTTTGTCATTTTTGTCATTTTTGTCATTTTTGTCATTTTTGTCATTTTTGTCATATTTGTCATTTTTGTCATTTTTGTCATTTTTGTCATTTTTGTCATTTTTGTCATTTTTGTCATTTTTGTCATTTTTGTCATTTTTGTCATTTTTGTCATTTTTGTCATTTTTGTCATTTTTGTCATTTTTGTCATTTTTGTCATTTTTGTCATTTTTGTCATTTTTGTCATTTTTGTCATTTTTGTCATTTTTGTCATTTTTGTCATTTTTGTCATTTTTGTCATTTTTGTCATTTTTGTCATTTTTGTCATTTTTGTCATTTTTGTCATTTTTGTCATTTTTGTCATTTTTGTCATTTTTGTCATTTTTGTCATTTTTGTCATTTTTGTCATTTTTGTCATTTTTGTCATTTTTGTCATTTTTGTCATTTTTGTCATTTTTGTCATTTTTGTCATTTTTGTCATTTTTGTCATTTTTGTCATTTTTGTCATTTTTGTCATTTTTGTCATTTTTGTCATTTTTGTCATTTTTGTCATTTTTGTCATTTTTGTCATTTTTGTCATTTTTGTCATTTTTGTCATTTTTGTCATTTTTGTCATTTTTGTCATTTTTGTCATTTTTGTCATTTTTGTCATTTTTGTCATTTTTGTCATTTTTGTCATTTTTGTCATTTTGTCATTTTTGTCATTTTTGTCATTTTTGTCATTTTTGTCATTTTTGTCATTTTTGTCATTTTTGTCATTTTTGTCATTTTGTCATTTTGTCATTTTTGTCATTTTTGTCATTTTTGTCATTTTTGTCATTTTTGTCATTTTGTCATTTTTGTCATTTTTGTCATTTTTGTCATTTTTGTCATTTTTGTCATTTTTGTCATTTTTGTCATTTTTGTCATTTTTGTCATTTTTGTCATTTTGTCATTTTTTGTCATTTTTGTCATTTTTGTCATTTTTGTCATTTTTGTCATTTTTGTCATTTTTGTCATTTTTGTCATTTTTGTCATTTTTGTCATTTTTGTCATTTTTGTCATTTTTGTCATTTTTGTCATTTTTGTCATTTTTGTCATTTTTGTCATTTTTGTCATTTTTGTCATTTTTGTCATTTTTGTCATTTTTGTCATTTTTGTCATTTTTGTCATTTTTGTCATTTTTGTCATTTTTGTCATTTTTGTCATTTTTGTCATTTTTGTCATTTTTGTCATTTTTGTCATTTTTGTCATTTTTGTCATTTTTGTCATTTTTGTCATTTTGTCATTTTTGTCATTTTTGTCATTTTTGTCATTTTTGTCATTTTTGTCATTTTTGTCATTTTTGTCATTTTTGTCATTTTTGTCATTTTTGTCATTTTTGTCATTTTTGTCATTTTTGTCATTTTGTCATTTTTTGTCATTTTTGTCATTTTTGTCATTTTGTCATTTTGTCATTTTTGTCATTTTTGTCATTTTTGTCATTTTTGTCATTTTTGTCATTTTTTGTCATTTTTGTCATTTTTGTCATTTTTGTCATTTTTGTCATTTTTGTCATTTTTGTCATTTTTGTCATTTTTGTCATTTTTGTCATTTTTGTCATTTTTGTCATTTTGTCATTTTTGTCATTTTTGTCATTTTTGTCATTTTTGTCATTTTGTCATTTTTGTCATTTTTGTCATTTTTGTCATTTTTGTCATTTTTGTCATTTTTGTCATTTTTGTCATTTTTGTCATTTTTGTCATTTTTGTCATTTTTGTCATTTTTGTCATTTTTGTCATTTTTGTCATTTTTGTCATTTTGTCATTTTTGTCATTTTTGTCATTTTTGTCATTTTTGTCATTTTTGTCATTTTTGTCATTTTTGTCATTTTTGTCATTTTTGTCATTTTTGTCATTTTTGTCATTTTTGTCATTTTTGTCATTTTTGTCATTTTTGTCATTTTTGTCATTTTTGTCATTTTTGTCATTTTTGTCATTTTTGTCATTTTTGTCATTTTTGTCATTTTTGTCATTTTTGTCATTTTTGTCATTTTTGTCATTTTTGTCATTTTTGTCATTTTTGTCATTTTTGTCATTTTTGTCATTTTTGTCATTTTTGTCATTTTTGTCATTTTTGTCATTTTTGTCATTTTTGTCATTTTTGTCATTTTTGTCATTTTTGTCATTTTTGTCATTTTTGTCATTTTTGTCATTTTTGTCATTTTTGTCATTTTTGTCATTTTTGTCATTTTTGTCATTTTTGTCATTTTTGTCATTTTTGTCATTTTTGTCATTTTTGTCATTTTTGTCATTTTTGTCATTTTTGTCATTTTTGTCATTTTTGTCATTTTTGTCATTTTTGTCATTTTTGTCATTTTTGTCATTTTTGTCATTTTTGTCATTTTTGTCATTTTTGTCATTTTTGTCATTTTTGTCATTTTTGTCATTTTTGTCATTTTTGTCATTTTTGTCATTTTTGTCATTTTTGTCATTTTTGTCATTTTTGTCATTTTTGTCATTTTTGTCATTTTTGTCATTTTTGTCATTTTTGTCATTTTTGTCATTTTTGTCATTTTTGTCATTTTTGTCATTTTTGTCATTTTTGTCATTTTTGTCATTTTTGTCATTTTTGTCATTTTTGTCATTTTTGTCATTTTTGTCATTTTTGTCATTTTTGTCATTTTTGTCATTTTTGTCATTTTTGTCATTTTTGTCATTTTTGTCATTTTTGTCATTTTTGTCATTTTTGTCATTTTTGTCATTTTTGTCATTTTTGTCATTTTTGTCATTTTTGTCATTTTTGTCATTTTTGTCATTTTTGTCATTTTTGTCATTTTTGTCATTTTTGTCATTTTTGTCATTTTTGTCATTTTTGTCATTTTTGTCATTTTTGTCATTTTTGTCATTTTTGTCATTTTTGTCATTTTTGTCATTTTTGTCATTTTTGTCATTTTTGTCATTTTTGTCATTTTTGTCATTTTTGTCATTTTTGTCATTTTTGTCATTTTTGTCATTATTGTCATTTTTTCATTTTTGTCGTTTTTGTCATTTTTGTCATTTTTGTCATTTTTGTCATTTTTGTCATTTTTGTCATTTTTTGTCATTTTTGTCATTTTTGTCATTTTTGTCATTTTTTGTCATTTTTGTCATTTTTGTCATTTTTTGTCATTTTTGTCATTTTTGTCATTTTTGTCATTTTTGTCATTTTTGTCATATTTGTCATTTTTGTCATTTTGTCATTTTTGTCATTTTTGTCATTTTTGTCATTTTTGTCATTTTTGTCATTTTTGTCATTTTTGTCATTTTTGTCATTTTTGTCATTTTTGTCATTTTTGTCATTTTTGTCATTTTTGTCATTTTTGTCATTTTTGTCATTTTTGTCATTTTTGTCATTTTTGTCATTTTTGTCATTTTGTCATTTTTGTCATTTTTGTCATTTTTGTCATTTTTGTCATTTTTGTCATTTTTGTCATTTTTGTCATTTTTGTCATTTTTGTCATTTTTGTCATTTTGTCATTTTTGTCATTTTTGTCATTTTTGTCATTTTTGTCATTTTTGTCATTTTTTGTCATTTTTGTCTTTTTTGTCATTTTTGTCATTTTTGTCATTTTTGTCATTTTTGTCATTTTTGTCATTTTTGTCATTTTTGTCATTTTTGTCATTTTTGTCATTTTTGTCATTTTTGTCATTTTTGTCATTTTTGTCATTTTTGTCATTTTTGTCATTTTTGTCATTTTTGTCATTTTTGTCATTTTTGTCATTTTTGTCATTTTTGTCATTTTTGTCTGTGAAGAATGATAGAGATGGTTCCGAGATTTTAATACAGTATATTAAAAATTCCTACAAAAATTGGAATATATCAATGTTTGTTTTTGTTTACATTAGATTAACTTACGTTTACTAGATATCTCTTATTTTTTTATCAATTCTTCTTCGTATGTTCCGGTGATCGAGATTTTTCTGTATAGTTGAAGAGATGATTGTAATGTTTGTTTGTTTTTATATGTTTCTTAGGTAACCTCACTTGTTTGCTGTCGGTTGGTAAGTATATATGAAAAAACTTTCACAGATCGCCCTTTGGACCGTACTGAAGCTGCTGATGGATAAACAAAGTTGCTCTAGGTCGACGCGGATGTCTACTGTGAAAATGTTGCATTTGTTAGGCAAATGAAAGTTTAGAGTTGATGATCTAATTTTTAACTTACAACTTTCTTGAGCCGAGTAAAATAAGTTGTGTTGATATCACGAATGCTATTTTCGAATTACACTTCCTAATATAAATAATATTGTATTAATACATATTTTCTTTCTTTTTCTTTTCAGATGAGGTTACCTGCTGGCGTGAAACTTATGAATTTAACTTCTAATTTTAAGCGGTTTCACTATTCACGATGTGAGGAAATGTGCTCAATAAAGATCTTAGACCGGTAATAATCTTCTTTTTTTTTGTTAGAATTCTCTACAAACTACTTCCTTACAAATAAAGTGGGGTTTTTTTCATATTCGCCTTTGGCTTATCATTCTAGATTAGAACTCACATTCCTATGTTATGCGCACGGAAAAAATATATAAAGATAATCTGATGGAGACGCGCCGTGACACGTGACACTCCCCCCCGTAAACGACTTCCGGTTTACTTAAGAATCGCGTCTAACATCAAGTTTTGCAAGTTTCACGGCTGGGCGTTCGTAAATGCCGTTTGCGGTTTGAACTACTGCTTCTCTTACTTCGCCGTCTTTGCCTGGAACAGCCGAAATCACTCTTCCAAGCGGCCAACAGTTCCGCGGAAGATTGGGGTCGACGATCAATGCTACATCACCAACTTTAATTGATTCCACTGGAGTCAACCATTTGGATCTCTTGGTGAGCTCGGAAGGTAATCTCGAACCCAGCGTTTCCAGAAAACGTTTGCCTCGATTTGTGAAGTTTGCCAATTATTCCTTAAAGCTTGATTGCTGTCATTAAAGGGAGTCGCCGGCTTTAGCCCGTTTGAGGATCCGAGCAGGAAATGGTTAGGGGTCAAAACCGAAGAAACCTCGTCGTCTAATGCCAACTGTGTCAGCGGGTCTCGAATTTATTACATTTTCAATTTCAATCAACAGGTTTTTCAACACTTCATCTGTAAGTTGATGGCGCGGTTTGATCTGGTTCAGGTTTCTTTTTACGGTTTGGATCATTCTTTCCCATGACCCGCCCATGTGTGGCGAGGAGGGTGGGTATAAATGACCACGTTGTATTAGGACTTGTTATTTCCTGGATGACTAAGTCTTGATCCATTGATTTCAGGGCCAACAAAAAGTTCCTTGCTCGCGCCAACCATGTTGGTACCGCGATCACTGAAAATTTCTACTGGAATCCCTCTTCTTCCCATAAAATTCCGTAACGACATAATGCACGAGAGTGAGTGCGCTATCTCAATATGAACCGCACGCACTGTTAAGCATGTTATTAAAACGCCCCAACGTTTCTCGGAGCTACGTTTAACTGTAACATTAATTGGACCGAAGTAATCTATTCCAATAAACGAAAACGGTCTGGAAAATGCGGCTAACCTTGCTGCAGGAAGATCGCTCATAGGAGGAGGCTGTGGAACTGATCGTAGGTTCTTGCAAACTTGGCATTCTGCTCGTACCTTCCGGAGAACACTTGCGAAGCGTGGTACTATACGGAAACGTTGTCTCAGCTCGTTCAACACGGTGCGATGATTTCGATGATAAAACTGTTCGTGATAGTGTTTAACTATTAGCTTTGATATGTGGCTCGATTTAGGAAGTATTATGGGATTTTTGGCATCCATGCTGGCAATTTCACAGGATCCAATGCGCGTTTTTTCTCGTAAAACTTTATCTTCGTCTAAGAACGGCCAAAGTTCATAGATCGAACTCGATCTTGGGAGAAGTTTGTGTGCGTTTCTATCGTTTGAAAGTGTTAAGATTTCTGCTGCAAACTTTTCGTATTGCGCTTGACGGAACAAAATCATTTCACCGCGATAAATTTCTAGTCCTGAAAGAGGGCCTAGAACAAGTGGTAGGTTTTTGAATTGGAGTACCTTGTTGACGATGAATCTTCGAACCCATGCCGCCGTTCGTCTTAGATGGTTCCAGCTGCTAAACCTTGTCGTATCGAATAGATTAGCAGGTGCCTGATGCACTTGTTCGTGGTAGTAAATTGCTGCTTTTAGTTCTTCATTGGTGATTTCACGACTAATTTGCTCGGTTGGCCACGTTAACTCGTCCTCCTTCAGAAACTCTGGCCCGTTGAGCCAACGACTGTCATTGGCCAGCTCTGGTGATCTTTGCCATTTGGTACCTTCATCGGCAACATTTTCGTCTGTTGGTATCCATCTCCACTCTGAAATTTGGGTTAGTTCGAGGATTTCACTAACGCGGTGTGCTACATAGTGGGAATAACGCCGGTGATCTGATCGGATCCAACACAGAACGTCTCTGGAATCACTCCAAAAGACGCGTTGGTTTATTTTTAAACTTAAAGCCTTGCAAATTGAATCAGCTAGTCTTGCTCCAATTAAGGCAGCTTCAAGCTCCATCCTCGGTATAGATACAAATTTCAGGGGAGCTACGCGGGATTTTGCGGCAACTATAACACATTCGATCCTTTCTTGCTGTTTGAAGCGCAGGTACAAAACTGCGGCGTATCCTAACTCGCTTGCGTCTACGAACGTATGCAGCTGAACTATCGTATCTGACTCAATTGAAACCTCTAAACGGAAACATCTCGGTATGCGAATGCCTTCAACTTTCGGCAAAACAGCGATCCATTCTAACCAGCGATCAAAAATATTCTTTGGGATCTGTTCATCCCACCCTATGGAAATTCTCCAAATTTGCTGCAGGATTCTCTTAGTAATGTTACCATTTTCGCAGTTTGCACATATCCAACTAACGTCAGAGACCGCCTCTGTAACTCCTACACATTGGAAGTGATGCCACAGGTCGCAAGAATCGCACTGCACCATCTCCTCGGTTTCGGGACCACCACATACTTGGCAGCGGCTCGATGACACATTTCTCAATGAGAGGTTACGAGGGATCTTGAAGGCTTCGTGAACGCACTTCTTGCACGTCCAAGGGCGCTTGATGGCATCATCCGAGGCACCAACACACCTGACGTGATACCAGAATGCACACTTGTTGCACTGAAGCATTCCGGCAGTAGACCCTGGGAAACTGCAGGCAGCACCGATGCACGATGTAGTCATCACGTCTTGTAACTTCTTCGGAATTGTTCCCGTTTTTCGGTTTTTATCCAGCTTAGTAGTTGAAGCTTCCTTGGCCATCATTAAACGAATTTTTTAATGTGAAGAATGATAGAGATGGTTCCGAGATTTTAATACAGTATATTAAAAAATTCCTACAAAAATTGGAATATATCAATGTTTGTTTTTGTTTACATTAGATTAACTTACGTTTACTAGATATCTCTTATTTTTTATCAATTCTTCTTCGTATGTTCCGGTGATCGAGATTTTTCTGTATAGTTGAAGAGATGATTGTAATGTTTGTTTGTTTTTATATGTTTCTTAGGTAACCTCACTTGTTTGCTGTCGGTTGGTAAGTATATATGAAAAAACTTTCACAGATCGCCCTTTGGACCGTACTGAAGCTGCTGATGGATAAACAAAGTTGCTCTAGGTCGACGCGGATGTCTACTGTGAAAATGTTGCATTTGTTAGGCAAATGAAAGTTTAGAGTTGATGATCTAATTTTTAACTTACAACTTTCTTGAGCCGAGTAAAATAAGTTGTGTTGATATCACGAATGCTATTTTCGAATTACACTTCCTAATATAAATAATATTGTATTAATACATATTTTCTTTCTTTTTCTTTTCAGATGAGGTTACCTGCTGGCGTGAAACTTATGAATTTAACTTCTAATTTTAAGCGGTTTCACTATTCACGATGTGAGGAAATGTGCTCAATAAAGATCTTAGACCGGTAATAATCTTCTTTTTTTTTGTTAGAATTCTCTACAAACTACTTCCTTACAAATAAAGTGGGTTTTTTTCATATTCGCCTTTGGCTTATCATTCTAGATTAGAACTCACATTCCTATGTTATGCGCACGGAAAAAATATATAAAGATAATCTGATGGAGACGCGCCGTGACACGTGACATTGTCATTTTTGTCATTTTTGTCATTTTTGTCATTTTTGTCATTTTTGTCATTTTTGTCATTTTTGTCATTTTTGTCATTTTTGTCATTTTTGTCATTTTTGTCATTTTTGTCATTTTTGTCATTTTTGTCATTTTTGTCATTTTTGTCATTTTTGTCATTTTTGTCATTTTTGTCATTTTTGTCATTTTTGTCATTTTTGTCATTTTTGTCATTTTTGTCATTTTTGTCATTTTTGTCATTTTTGTCATTTTTGTCATTTTTGTCATTTTTGTCATTTTTGTCATTTTTGTCATTTTTGTCATTTTTGTCATTTTTGTCATTTTTGTCATTTTTGTCATTTTTGTCATTTTTGTCATTTTTGTCATTTTTGTCATTTTTGTCATTTTTGTCATTTTTGTCATTTTTGTCATTTTTGTCATTTTTGTCATTTTTGTCATTTTTGTCATTTTCGTCATTTTTGTCATTTTTGTCATTTTTGTCATTTTTGTCATTTTTGTCATTTTTGTCATTTTTGTCATTTTTGTCATTTTTGTCATTTTTGTCATTTTTGTCATTTTTGTCATTTTTGTCATTTTTGTCATTTTTGTCATTTTTGTCATTTTTGTCATTTTTGTCATTTTTGTCATTTTTGTCATTTTTGTCATTTTTGTCATTTTTGTCATTTTTGTCATTTTTGTCATTTTTGTCATTTTTGTCATTTTTGTCATTTTTGTCATTTTTGTCATTTTTGTCATTTTTGTCATTTTTGTTATTTTTGTCATTTTTGTCATTTTTGTCATTTTTGTCATTTTTGTCATTTTTGTCATTTTTGTCATTTTTGTCATTTTTGTCATTTTTGTCATTTTTGTCATTTTTGTCATTTTTGTCATTTTTGTCATTTTTGTCATTTTTGTCATTTTTGTCATTTTTGTCATTTTTGTCATTTTTGTCATTTTTGTCATTTTTGTCATTTTTGTCATTTTTGTCATTTTTGTCATTATTGTCATTTTTTCATTTTTGTCGTTTTTGTCATTTTTGTCATTTTTGTCATTTTTGTCATTTTTGTCATTTTTGTCATTTTTGTCATTTTTGTCATTTTTGTCATTTTTGTCATTTTTGTCATTTTTGTCATTTTTGTCATTTTTGTCATTTTTGTCATTTTTGTCATTTTTGTCATTTTTGTCATTTTTGTCATTTTTGTCATTTTTGTCATTTTTGTCATTTTTGTCATTTTTGTCATTTTTGTCATTTTTGTCATTTTTGTCATTTTTGTCATTTTTGTCATTTTTGTCATTTTTGTCATTTTTGTCATTTTTGTCATTTTTGTCATTTTTGTCATTTTTGTCATTTTTGTCATTTTTGTCATTTTTGTCATTTTTGTCAGTTTTGTCATTTTTGTCATTTTTGTCATTTTTGTCATTTTTGTCATTTTTGTCATTTTTGTCATTTTTGTCATTTTTGTCATTTTTGTCATTTTTGTCATTTTTGTTATTTTTGTCATTTTTGTCATTTTTGTCATTATTGTCATTTTTGTCATTTTTGTCTTTTTTGTTATTTTTGTCATTTTTTCATTTTTGTCGTTTTTGTCATTTTTGTCATTTTTGTCATTTTTGTCATTTTTGTCATTTTTGTCATTTTTGTCATTTTTGTCATTTTTGTCATTTTTGTCATTTTTGTCATTTTTGTCATTTTTGTCATTTTTGTCATTTTTGTCATTTTTGTCATTTTTGTCATTTTTGTCATTTTTGTCATTTTTGTCATTTTTGTCATTTTTGTCATTTTTGTCATTTTTGTCATTTTTGTCATTTTTGTCATTTTTGTCATTTTTGTCATTTTTGTCATTTTTGTCATTTTTGTCATTTTTGTCATTTTTGTCATTTTTGTCATTTTTGTCATTTTTGTCATTTTTGTCATTTTTGTCATTTTTGTCATTTTTGTCATTTTTGTCATTTTTGTCATTTTTGTCATTTTTGTCATTTTTGTCATTTTTGTCATTTTTGTCATTTTTGTCATTTTTGTCATTTTTGTCATTTTTGTCATTTTTGTCATTTTTGTCATTTTTGTCATTTTTGTCATTTTTGTCATTTTTGTCATTTTTGTCATTTTTGTCATTTTTGTCATTTTTGTCATTTTTGCCATTTTTGTCATTTTTGTCATTTTTGTCATTTTTGTCATTTTTGTCATTTTTGTCATTTTTGTCATTTTTCTTAGTTTTGTAATTTTTTTTTTTAAATGTTTAACAATTTTGTAATTTTCGCCAAATTGACCCATTTGGTCAATTTTGTTATTTTCATCAGTTTTGTCATTTTCGTCAATCGGTCCATTGTGCCATTATGTCATTTTGTCATTTTGTTTTGACGGTTTGGTCAATTTGTTCAATCATTAATTTAGTATATTTCCCAAAATTTTTCATTTCTGTCTATTTTGTCATTTTTGAAAATTTTGTTCATTTGGTCGATTCTGTCCATTTTGACAATTTAATTTATTTAGTTTCTGTAAGAAAGGTAAAAAGCTGTTGAAATGATTTTATTGTATGAAAATGATGAGTCAAAAGTAGCGGGAGTAAATAGATTTCTGTTTTCTGAAAATGTTTTAAGTTCTTTAACATTTTTTCACTAAACCATTGATTGTAAAAAGCAATAAACAAACAGCAAAGTGAATGTGATGTTCAAGTGCCCTCAACTAAACCAATGTGCTTATCAAATCGTTGTGCAAATGTGCAAACTAAAAAAAAACTAAAATTAAAAGAAAAATGAACCGCACACAATTCTAAACGCAAAATCCTGGCTGGACTCCTAATTACTTACTGCGGTTGCAATCCTGTTAATAAATGTCTGAATGTATGCATGCAAGCGTCATAAATGAGAGAAAGAGAGAAAAAAAAAGTATGTAAAATCAAAAAATGAAATATTTGTTAAATGTGAATGAGAGAAATTGATGGCTTACAATTTGAAAATAGTTATGAAATCACAGAGAACCGACAGTTGAGCAAAGAAATTCGAAAACAAGTAATGATTCTTCTACTTTCCACTAGATGTCGAAACTAGCATTTTTAAAGTCAGACGAAATCTTCAGGGGCGACATCTGATGAAAAGAAGAAAAATTAACGGTTAAAACTCTGATGTCCGTGCTCTGTGACGAAAAGCAGATGTTGGGTTCGAGCATAGGCATTAGTTGATGAGAAAATCAAAGAAAAAAGACATTTCAACATGAGTCCCTGCCAGTAAATTAATTTGCTTATATGTGTTGGGAAACATTGTGAAGAATGTCGGTTGCCATTAACCGAAACTTTCGGTGGACTTAAGTGCTGACTTTCCCAGGTTTTACGTTTTGGGTTTCATGTCGTGGGAAAAGTTTTCAGCTTCCACTGCAAGTGGGTAAGAATGGCTGCTGCCATCGATTCAAACTTTAGCCCAAAACCGCACATACATATATTTCACTTGTCGAGGGATTGAATACTAAGCGAAAAACTTTGTCCTGGTTTTGGTAAGAATTTTCTACAGGTTCCGTACTTACAACCAACAATATGTTCGAAGTGAATTTGTCGAGTCAATGTTTACAGCAGTTGGTAAGTCCTGAAGGATCAGGGTGTGAACTTATTTTTTTACATTTTTTTTGGAATTTCATTTTGTTTTGTTCGAATTGTTTTAAAAAGCATCGCAAGTTCTTGAACTATAACTTAAGACAAACAATTTTTGTTCAACATAGCATTTCTGCCCAACATTCGCTTCCAAAAAAAAAGACTTTTGTCCAACTACAACGATAACAATGAAACTTGACTTAATCCTTCATTCACCGGACAGCAAACGTCCTACTTCTCTTATGAAGCAGCCGTGAATGACAATTCATGATTTATTCAAAAGAAGGTAGACATTCTGGCAACATAGAAATAAAATTCTTGAAGTTGACTCCGCTTAACAAAGATTCAAGCTTTAAGTATCGAAATTGGTTCAGAGCACTGAATTTGATCATTTTCAAACGGAAAATTCCGAATTATTATGGTTTTAAAATTTCGATGTTTGATTCTGCAGCAGAGGTGCCAAGTGCCCTGTTTTTTTCAGAATTTGTCCTGGTTTTCGAAAGACCGTCCTGATTGTTCAAAAATGCTTGAATTGTCCTGATTTTTCAAAAATGCTTGAATTGTCTCGATTTTTCAAAAATGGTCTGGTCAAAGTCCTGATTTGTCCGTGTTTTCAAAAACAAATCTTTATTTTAACTGGATTTGTAGTTCAATGATGAGAACATCTGTAATAAGATAGTTTAACCGATGATATGTTGGATTCAGATGATAATTGAATGATGTTTTTCGATATAAACTGCAGGCCAGCCAAGGTTCTGTTGCTTCAATTGCACAATTTGAGGCGTCTACAGTACCTGTATTTCTCCTTTATTTATGCAATCTCAGCAGAGTTGCATGTTATTTTACATGAATAGAGTGGTGTGTTAAAATAATCTTTTTTTCTTTATCGGGGTATCCTGATTTTTGACAAAACCACCTGGCACCTCTGTTCTGCAGTCTAAAATTACATTCTAAATCTGAATGATTAAGAGTTCCATGATTGCCGCTTGAATGATATCCTCATACACTTGAAAAGACTTTTTTTTCGGTTGAATTATTCCGCCATTATCGCTGTTGTTTACCTACCATTTCTAGTAGAATAAATTGAAAATGTGTTTAATAAGAATTGATAGTCCCAGATGAGAAGCTAGATTCATCACACTTTTTTATCCCCTTCTACCGGGCTGATATAGATCGGCTTTTCTTACCGCTTACAGCAACATCATTTTTCTTTCAGAGTAACAAAGACACCTGAATGAAAGATGGGAGCTTTTCCGATCGCTAGGGGAAAGAAAAACCTTTCATCGTTCAGTCCGGCGAGCGCCTTTTTAGCAATTCAGAACGTCATCTACCAAGCTTCAGGACCCCACAGTATGAAAACTGGCAATCACGTGCTTACCTGAAACGAGAAGGAGAAAGATAAACGTAATTGATGTTAATATCGGAACACTTTATAACTTTGTTTCTATGATTTATTGACAAAGTTACAGATCCAACGGTTTCGGTTTCGGAGCTTTCGTTTGATCACGATTACACACTGAGGGACAGAAAACGCCCTGGATAGAAAAGCGCAACTGAAGGCTCCCCAGCCGAAAGAGTACCCAAATTCATTAACTTGGCACGACTTTTCATTTTCATCAGTTTTTCTCAGCCCAGCTGGAATTTAGTGGACCCGGGATGAGATGGGTTGGAACAACATAAACTTTTAAGGACTGCAATTAGAGCTCGGTTTTGCAAGTGGGGTGCGATTCCCTCTCTGAACCTCGGTAAAGGTCAAATATGAGAGTCCCGAAAGTCAGAATGAAAGTTTTACGCTGCCAACCCATAAGGGATGGTGGAAGGGAGAGGGCTTATGAAGCCGTTAACTCAGCTTGCCGTCGCGTTTTGGCATCGTTGTTATTTTTTTGCCTTTTTTCTACCGGTCTTATTCGGTTGAGTGTTTGAAATTGTCCGGAACAAATGAGAATCAAACAACTGTCGAGTGAGGTACTTGCCTTGAAGCTAGTGACAAAGTTTGTTTTAATTTCGGAAGCTTATTTTCCGGAGACTCACTGTTCAGGAAGCGCAGCCTCAGATGTACTTGCTGTTGAGAAAAAAAGGTTGTTGTGGAAGTTGAAATAGTCTTCAAACAAAGCGACCATGTTCATGTGATTAAATTAATCGCAAATAACACACTCTGAGCAGCATACACACAAATGTAGCACGCACGAAAAAAAAATCTAACAGTCACGGCTCTGGGCTCAAATGGTATCCCTGATATTGCAGTGAATACCGAGATCATGTAAATTCCAGAAATGTTCCAACTATCACTGCAAATTTCTATTGAGAGAAGAATGTTTTCATTATGATTCTGAAACGGATCTAACGGTAAATAGAGGGCAAAGCTAAGCTTTCTCCTGCTTCCGAAGAGTTCGACTTCGTACTTAACACGTTCGTATTCTGATGACGGGTGAATTTCCTGGGAGGTCCCGTCACATCAAAACAGGTGACACTCTCTTACTTAAGTTAGCCGCTCAGTTTACACACGCGTTGAAAATGGGAAATGCAGGATTTTCTCTCTTCACTTTCACGCTCCGTGAATTTCTTTGGATCGAACAAGTAAAACTACCGAAATGCGCTTGGCGACAAACGTGTTAATCCGGAGTCCGGATACCCATCGAATCAATAGGTAAATCCTGAAGTTCACGAATATAAGAGATGCTTTGTGCTTCGTGCGGCAGTAACGCTGAACAAGCGTAACGTCCGTCTCGTCAAAAGTGTCAGTGTAACATGGGAAAGTGTAACTGTCAAGGAAGTGTAGAGTGAAGCGGACCTGCCTTTTATCAAAAATAGAATCCTCGAACGCAGTAAACCAACATAAGCACACAAGAATATTGGCTCGCAGCGCCAGGAGGCAGCTTTTGTCACGCCTAAGGAGTCAGGGTTGAACACGGCAGCAGAACATGGAAGCTAAGTTGCTGAGAGGAAGCCGGAAAAGGGATAAAGCCGCATGGTGGGTTGACAGCCGGATACGAAAGTGTTGATACTCAAGGTTTCGGATCTGCGAAGTCAATTCGCGAATGCGAATAACAGAATAGATGAGTGTTGATGACAGGTGATGATGGTAAACAGGGTACAAATGTTTACATCCTCACACGGCTAAGCGAGACTACTCAAGTTAGGTTCGCGGTAACTCAATAGTGTTGCCAGATATTCTCTGTAGATGTGTCAGAACACTCATTAAGAAATGAGTGCTTTCCCGGTTAAGTAATTAGGTATTGGAGGACTTGACGAACAAAATTGAATAAAATTTACTCCATTCCATCACTGAAACCTGCGTTGAATCTTTCATTTAAACAGAAAGTCATCGACCTTCAACATAATGGTCATTTTTCAGTTGCAAATTTAAGTGCGCACTAAGGCAAAGTATAACGTCCGACCACAATTTTTTTCCGCATTGCAGAAACAGTGCAAAACCCGTGAGATGAAAGCTACGGTCAACTACGAGAAAGAGTGGAACAAGCTCGTTTGTTTGTGTGAAAGGATCTACCGGGTAGCCCAAGATCCGGAAGATCATTCGTGTGCCCGACCTAAAGTCTTGCCGCTCAGCCGTGAGCTGCCGAGGCAGCTCACCTGAACGCTCAATTTGATCTTTCACCAAATATAAGGATAAGGACTTGCGACCTTAGGCTATGAACTACATCAGTTCAACCGAACCCACCCGAGCAAATCGGAAGTTTTGCAGCGCAAACCAGGAGGTCGTAACTGTTCCGGTACCAAACGAGGAGGAGGTGTAGGGCCCGAAAGCAGACACGTGAGGTAGTAGAACTTGTGCCGTTATATTGAATAATTGTTGCTTTTCGAAAAGCTGACACTGATGCAAGACTTGGAGTAGTCTTAACAGTGCTGGGTAGTGACTCAAATAAAGATATCATCAACTAGGCAGCGAATGACTCCTCGTGTCTTTTAAAAATGAGGTAACCCCATACCTGTACAAATAGGTTGAAAGTACTTCCGTAGAATAGCATAGAACTTGACCAACGAAGAACTCCTGGAAATTAAGGTCACCATTGGAGTATCGCAAGGGTCAATACAGCGGTTGTACCTCTGTCCGCGGTTTTCACATCAGCGGTATAGTGTTTGGCGGAATGCTATTTTGGCGGTTTACCATTTAGCAAAAGGACCTAAAACAATGGGCGGTTTGGTCGATTTGGCGGTTTACCATTTGGCAAATGGCCTTGTTTGGCGGTGTTATATTTTGCGGTATGAGTCTTTCCGCGGTTTGTCTTTTTGGCGATATGCAACATTTCGCGGTAAGATATTTGCTCAGAAATATACTGAGCAAATGTTTACCCAAATCTTTTTTCTGGTTTCGAAACGTAAAGTGTAGGGCCATACATCATTCTAGTTCGAGCGCGCAGCGTGAGGAAGCGGCCTCTTAGCTCTATTCTATGTTTCTTTCGTTCTTTCTAGGTTAACTGAAAGACCTAGGAAGACCCCGTGTTTCTAGGTTCACCCAAACCTAGGAACAATCCCCTAGTCTGGTCCGGAACGCGAAGCGTAAGGACCATACTTCACCCTAGTTCGAACGCGCAGCGTGAGGAGGCGGCCTCTTAGTTTTGATCTACGTTTTTGAGACGGCCCCGTCTTTTCTAGGTTTACTGAAAAGCAAGGAAGGTCCTGTGTTTCTAGGTTTACCCAAAGCTAGGGACAATCCCCTAGCCCGATCCGCAACGCGAAGCGTAAGGATCATACTTCACCCTAGTTCGAACGCGCAGCGTGAGGAGGCGGCCTCTTAATTCTGATCTATGTTTCTGAGACTGCCCCGTTTTTTAAGGTTTACTGAAAACCTAGAAAGGTCCCGTGTTTCTAGGTTTACCCAAAGCTAGGGACAATCCATAGCCCGGTCTGCAACGCGAAGCGTATGGACCATACTTCACCCTAGTTCGAACGCGCAGCGTGAGGAGCCGGCCTCTTAATTCTGATCTATGTTCCTGAGACGTTCGTTTTCTAGGTTTACTGAAAAGCTAGGAAGGCGCCGTGTTTCGAGGTTTACCCAAAGCTAGGAACAATCCCCTAGCCCGGTCCGCAACGCGAAGCGTAAGTACCATATATCATGCTAGTTCGAACGCGTAGCATGAGGAGGCGGCCTCTTAATTCTGATCTATTTTTCTCAGGCGGCCCCGTTTTTCTAGCTCTACTCAAAGATCTAGGAGACGGCCCCGTGGTTCTAAGATTACCCAAAGCTAGGGACGATCCTCGTAAGGACATTCTCGTAATTATGACCCATGTTTCTAGGCCGGACTTTTGAACATTTGAAACAGGTCGCGAAGTTACTCAGATGCCAACTATCCATACCGCCAAATAGTCTTATTCGCAAATTGGTAGACCGCGTAATGTTACAAACCACTCACGCTGAAAGGCAAACCGCCAAAGCCAATGAGAAACCGCCAAGTGTTACAAACGGCCAAATGGTAAACCGCCAAACAGGTTCATACGCGAAATGTCATACCGCCAAAACGAATACCGCGAAATGGTTTACCGGGAGCTGTGATACAATCCAATACGGCACTGTGCAATATTTCATGCGAAGAGATGCCATTGACATTGAACCTCTGAGCAAAAAGTTCGGTCGGTTTCACAGATGACGTCGTCTAACAAGATTCGGGAGCGTAAGTAGAGATGGATTGGGCACACACTGCAAAGAGATGAGAACGAGATTTGCAGAGAGGCGCTTGAATGGAATCTAGAGGGACATCGAAGGAGAGGCAGACCCAGGAACTCGTGGCGCGAATTCTATCCACCGAAATCTGAACTGTCGACGAGAATCTTGACTGGAACCAAGTGAACACGCTGATTTCGGATCGTCAACAGTGGAGGTCTTTTACCATGGCCCTATGTGCCGGAGAATCGACGCGGGACCATTAAGTAAGTAAATAAGTCGTCTAACAAGCCAGGAGGGACTGGAGAACTGGTTGCACTCCAACAGTTTGCAATTGGATTGTCATAAACCTGAGATGGTCCCAAAGTCCTGACAACGAACCTGGCTGAGTCGCAAACAGGCAAGCTAGTCGAACCCTGTGATATCGAATCCATCTTCGCTTACGAGGATTTCACAGTTGAGACTTACAAGCCACTCCATATCAGAAGATCATGCTTAAATTGCAGCAACTTAACGAAAGAAAAGTATGGTTGTGAGTGTGTTTACACACGAAGTAGAAAAACGTTTCTGCTTCCCGAAGATCGATAGGACAGGATAGTTGATAGAGCATTGCGATAACGAACGGAGCATTCGAAAGCGAGGGTCATCTCGTGTTCCTATGCATAGAGCCCCTATTTCTATGGAAATAGGCAGGCTAACAGTAAGAAACGAAGTCAAAGGTCTACATAACCAAAAAAAAGACATATCGTTTGTTCCAACACTTTAGGCAAAAGATCGAGAGAAAGTTGCAAGTTGCAATTCCCAACTGGTTCGGTCATGGATGTTCCATGAAATAATCCCACATGTTGGGACACCCGGTTTTGCCACTCAACCAAACATACGGTGATGTGGACGAGACATTCGATTATGTGTTCAAGATTTGAACAGGTACGTGCCAACATATGCGCTGTATGTTGATAGCAGGATGTGATCACCGTCGTGAAGTATCCAAGTATGCAAGTAGATTGCCATCGACCCAATGAATGAAACAGGAAAGATAAGTATTTCGTGGAACTTACTACCCCGTGTTTGACATGCCGTCTGGTGTTCCGCAGGGTAGTTATCTTGGACCGCTTATCTTCATGATTTTTATTAACGACCTGGCAACATTTCTTTGGTCGCCGAAGCTGCTTTCTTCACTTGAAAATCTGACTTGATTTTTGATTGTGTTGCACTTTAAAGGGTGAACACGAAATTATTGCGACACATTCAACTGGGAGTATCTTTTTTTACCATTGGGTAAAAATCAACCAAATTTTGCACACTTTCTCTTTGATGTGTATTGTTTACATGCTGTCAAACTCGAAGTCATGCTTTTCGATTCAACGAAGACGGAGGTAAACCAGCGCGAGTCGATAGAACAATTTATTTCCAAACAACTGAAAAACCCGAACCTGTCGCACCGGCTGTTGGGAAAAATGTTGAACATTCACCATTCAACCGACTCCAAAGTGTTGGAGCGGTTCCAGGAGCGGTTGAAGTTGGACCACGGCAAAGGAGCTGGAAGAAAACCGGGACCGGTGAACAAAAAGACGGAGGGAAAAGTGAAGCAGATGAATAAAGCAAATCCCAACGTCTTAAGTTCAGGAGCGAAGCTAACACTTGCTGGTTAGATCACCGGTGAGACCACGAAGATCATTTTTAACAGACGATCTCTATTCGTGTCTTAGGAGAATTTTTTTTTTGAATTTTAGTAATATTTGATATTTGAAAGATTCCGCCAATATACGGACAGTTTCCTCCGACCGATCTGAAAAGAAATCTTCACAACCTTGACGGAAGTGAGAATCTCTTTCCGAAAGGCATTGAAGTCAGGAATCTTTTCATTTTTAAGAGTATAAGAAGATTATTATGTTATGAAGGACATCGAATGAATTAGAAATTTTGATTTTTATTCACTTTTATGTTCTCTTTAGTTTTTTTTTTTACCGTGAGTCAATAAAAATTAAGTTTTGATTAAAATTTTTGATCGAAGACTGCTGATAAGCTTCAGCACAGGCTGATTTGCGATAATTGTGTGCCCTTTTTCAGTTTTTAGCGATGTGTTCGATAAAATCTGCAGGCTACACATTTTTTTCTCAAAAAAGATTTGGTAAGGGCTCAAAAAGTTTCAATCAGTCTCTGATCTCTGATTTGTACCAAGCCGTCGTGTCTATTGAGTAGTGAACTGATAACAAATACGGCCAAAACAGTACTGGGTGATCATGCTTGCGGATCACTGGGAGGTACTAGCTCTCTCGGACGTAAACAGCTGTATTCCTAGTGTCGGTAGTCTCGAACTGCTCGGAAAGCATGCCACACTCACATGTGGCATTGCCTTTTTACCGTTTTTTTTGGTAAAAATTTATGTCTCCGACTCGTTAATACTTTGGCCATTCCGAACAGTGTAATACTGGTCACCCGGAAGCGTTTTGTAATCAAACTTGCAATAGGCTTCGTAGTCCATAGTAACGCACACCGATTTTCCACACAGCAGTTGATCATATAATTCACGAGCTCTTGATTTTACGGAAGCAGCTTGTTTTTGACTCGGCTTCAGTGTCTTCTGCTTCTCATTTGTGTTTACCTATTTAATCTTACTTTTGTACGATGGACAGTGCTGAGAGAGAATCCACGTTTATGGCCACATCCCGAACTAAGGCAGTTTTATTATTGGCGTAAGCACGCAAAACTTGCCGGTCCAAAGTTTTGTCCACCGGAACCGGTTTCCGTCCAGATTGGTTTTTGTCCACGAAGCTGCTTTCCTATCCAAACTTCTGAATTTTAATTTAGACTGCTCCAATGCTTACTTCTTCGATTTTCGCCAATTTTTGTGCACGATACTTTTACTTTTTCTAAGGGGAAATGCTTCTAATTTTCACGAAAATTATGAAAAGTGGAACGCTCGATACACAGAGTTTTAAGTTAAACTGTAAACAACAACACCCAGCAGAAATTAGTTGTTTAAACGTCATCTGGAATGAGCAGAGTTCTATCAAAATCGTGCTTAGACATAATGAGACATCCTATATATCTAACAGAAGAATCACAAAACCCTTCGAGAGAACCCTTTGAAAAATGCCTGATGGTCAAAAGTTTATCTACAAACTAAGTATAAGTATAATCTACCTTTAAAAAATTTACCATCCACCTGTAGAACACTCGAAATCCTCGATAATAGTCGGTATTATTTGCGCCTTTGTAATGACTCCCTCCTCACTTTTGGCTCGAGTCCTTTTTTTTCGAAATTATAGCCATTTTCGTCCTAGCTTGGTATGGTAAAGTTTCAACACCGGCCAAAACGTACGGTGAAAACATATTGCAAAAGCGGATGCCCGCACCAAAAGCCAACTCGATAAATTTTAATCCCGAAAGCTTATCGGGATGTTGGGATAAGTCGGACATCCCTGGGAGAACTGAGAAGTATTGCGTTGGGTCAGTCCTTTTTTTTAAACTTATTTTTACAAGGATAAGTTAGTTTTAAGATTTTTAATTCTAAACTTCTAGAGAGTAAATAGGTATGTCGTCCTCAATGTATGGCGAAGTAAATAAGTAATTTTATTTTTTAAAATTTGAAATTCAATTTCCAATTAAAGTTTTGCAAATATTGCTTTTTTAGAAATTTGAAATCTAGATAAAAAGTTTATGACAAATAGCAAGAGGAAATTTCACTAATAGTTCGGGAAGAAAATATGAGGACACATTCCGGAACCGAGCTGCAGCAGCTCGGTTCCGACATGCTACCCGTAAAATAGCGGACCATTGTCCACGGTTGATTTATGGCTCGGTATTATTTTAATTGGATTCGAATGCACTACTGTGTTTTTCCTTGTGGATTCGGTTCCAGTAGCTTTCGGTTCCGAAACGAAGGTTCGGGTTTACTGTTCATTCACACGTGTCACTGCCATAGCCATTCTCGATGTCCTCGGCGAAGTTTGTGGTCCTGCGGTGCAATTTCACCGGCAGCCATTGCTCTGGTGGTAGGTTAATGGAAGATTGTTTTATAGCTTTTTAGTGTACACGGTTTGATTCTGTTGAGGTATATTATCACGATTCCAAAAGTGGGATTTCTGAAAATTAACATAAGATAAATCGCGATAATCAATTTTTCAACGTTTGCCAATTATTGACCTCTTATCGTTGGTTTATGTCGTCACGTCCTTTTGAAAAATAGTATTAATCGAGTGGAGCGGTCTGTTGAATTGAATCATGAGAGTCCATTCTGTGCAACGTAAATGTAAAATCTACCTTCGTTTGGAATGAATGAAAAATGGAAAGTGCCATTCTCGCAGCTGCTG
The DNA here is from genome assembly GCF_029784155.1 of Uranotaenia lowii. Classification (NCBI taxonomy): domain Eukaryota; kingdom Metazoa; phylum Arthropoda; class Insecta; order Diptera; family Culicidae; genus Uranotaenia; species Uranotaenia lowii. Next base: position 42,840,105 of record NC_073692.1, read on the forward strand.
AAGTTTACAATAGCAATGATGTGTGCTATTGCTGTTGCTTTTCAAAGTGCCACAGAACAATTTAAAGCTGATTGCATTCAATTTCATCCTGAGATCTGTATGTTGAAAATATTATGCAGATTTGAAGTTTTGTTGGAATAGATTTTGAATTTAGACTTCAATACAAATTTTTAATTGTAGATATAGAATATCGGTAGACGTTAAATTGATATTTTTTAAAAATACTCAAAGGATTTTTTGAAGGAAAAATAACGATTTTTCTAGTTCAGAGAAAGAAGAGACGTAATGATTATCCCTTATTTTAATTTTTGTGAAATAAATTTCTATATGAAAGTTATTGCTTTTCGAAACAACCGGACTAGGGGTGAAATGGACACCTCTAGGTGGGCTAAACGAGAACTCTTTTCCCGTTCTTGAGAATGTTTCTGCTGTTTGATGCCCTCTCTCTCACTCGAATTGAGTCTCAAAGAGAGTCGTTTTTTCCAAGGTTTTTTGAAACACCGAGTAACCATTAAACCAAGTAATGGATGTGAGACGGACTGAATGAACCTGAAATAAAAATGAGACACTGATGAAACCCCCGTTTTCATTCGCATAACATTTTCCCCCTCCGATCAACACGGACCTTGCACCGGGGACCGTTTAATTTCCTCTAAGAATCTGATCTACTAACATTTTGGGAACGAAAGTCTGCTCTTACTCTCACTCACTCTTTCTCTTTCTTGCTCTCGCTCAAATCCCAACAATTGGCGGTCATGATGGCACTGCTTAAAAATTCATACCCAAACTGGCGTAATAAATTTTGGCGAACCGCTCTTCAAATGGCCCGTCGACGACGGTCCGGTTCGTTTTATCATCCTAATGGGTCTATCCTGATGTTGACAGGTCCTGCTGCCTTTTACTTCGCGTTTGCATTTTTCCTTCTTTTTTTTTCCTCACGGAACATAAAAAAGGTTCGACTTTTGCCCGGGACAAAGTAAATAATTCATTTGCGAGAAATGCGGAATAGCTTCACCAGCGATAGTCCTGCAAACTGTCGAAAAATTTTCCTGGGTAAACGATAAATTGCAATGACAGGGTTTTTGACGGAAACATTGAGCCGGTAACTTGATAATGTGTTTTTATCAGATTTATGTTCCGGAAGGGAAGATTCGAAATTGCTACAAGTTGGCTGTGGAATGATACTGATGCTCAAAAAAATGTGTAACGCACCCATACTGTCGCTCATAGTAAGAGCAAGTTCACTAGTGTTGGGAAAAAGTGGTAGAAATTTTGACAGTTGTAGCACGTTTTGAAAATTTTACCATGCAAAAATATTTTCAAGATCTTTGGGCGTTGTATTTTTTTAACAGCACTGTTTTTATTTCAGCCGTATATGATAGAAATCGAGCTGTTGTTGCATCACAACATGCGAAAATAAAACTCGTGTTGTAAAAAAATTCAAAAAAATGTTGAAGTCTTCAGATTTCGAAAATGTGTTTGCATGGTAAAATTTTCAAAATGTGCTACAAGTGTCAAAATTTCTACCACTTTTTCCCAACACGAGTGAACTTGCTCTAAGTCAGTCATTTTAGATCCAAGATTGAAAATCCAGCAGCAGATTTTCAAACTCTGATCACGATTTGGTCATGATCAGACTCACTAAGGTTCAAAACAGCCACCAGGCAATCGCTTGTTTTTTTTTGTTGTGATTTTTTTATTTTCTGTGAGCTACATAATTGCTAGATGGTGAGCATGATGAAGTTTTTGAAGTGATCAAAATGTGTTGATTGAATCCGACTGGGCTACTATACATAATTAAAATTTGAGCGATTTTTTCTTAAATGATTTGATTTTTTTTCAGGTTTGCCTCAAGTAACATTTCGATTGCTGCTTTGGGTGGCTCCAGAGAGTACCGCTGGGTTTTTTTTCGATTATATTTTGTCGTTTTACCATCATTATGGCATTCGCGACTGTACATCTTTCAAATAAGCAGATAAAATAGCAAAAATTTAAAAAAAAAATTGAAAAAAAATCGTATAACATCGAATAACTTTGCTGGAGTCAAGTCCGAATTAAGGGGGGGGCAAAAAGGGCAATTGCCCCGGGCCCCCCGGCTCAGGGGGGCCCCCCGAGGGGGAAAAAGTTTTAAAATTACCTTAATCATACTACTTCAGTTTATACAAATCTATGAAAAGAACTAAAACTAGAAAATCAGAATGAAAATTTGAAATACAACAACTAAAGGAGCCCCGTGAAATAATATCTAGAATAGTTTTTTATGGTTAAGGGGGCCCCATAGAGGAAACAGTGAAAACTATTTTGCAGGCTGAGAATGTCAAAATCTCGGTATTGAATTTCAAAATTTTCAACCCAAAATCTGAACAAAATTAAGGTAAACCAAATTCTCAAAAAAATCAGACAAAAAATTAAGAGGAATATGAGTCAAAACACCTCATATTTTGTCATTTAAATGTCATTCTGTACAAAATAGGTAAAATAAAGAAAAACATCTCCACATTTTCATTACACAATAATAATGTTTATTTTTACGTTAACTTTCCAAGTAATGGTTACTGCACAAAAATTGCAGCTAATTTCGCCAAAACTGGCTCACAGTGCTAAGAAAGAACAGATAAGTTTTATGATAAACATTTCAGAATTTTACCCGGGAAGTATCCGGATTAAGACCGGCTATTATTATAACTTTTCACTATTCAATAATTATTATTGATATTTCCGTTAGTTTATAAATTCTTAAACCTTTTCCCTGCCTATTTTTTAAAATAAAATCTTAAAAAAACTGTAGTTGCTTAAATAAACCAATCGACAATACACAGTTTTTTTTATGAATTTCCATTTCAATTTCTGTTTTAGACTTAAAATTCGTATTGAAACATTTTCAATTGATTTTACAAAAAATCTATGATCTACTGAAGTAAATATCCTGAATTGCTATTATCATTGAGTGATTTTCTCAGCATGGATGATTTATATGTTTAAAATCTTATCTTTTCACAGATTCAATACATTGAAATTTTCAAGTCTTGTGTTGTTTCTTAAATTACTGAATTTCAGTTTTAATGTTTTCTGAGTTTTGAGAATTCACGATCTTTTTTTAAGGTGCTAAACTCATTTGGATACCTTGTCTGAGTTTTTTCAATTATAACTTCTTCTGTGTTTTAAACATTTAATCTAATTTTATTCTATTTTTTTTTTTCAATTGAACATTTTTGCATCTATACTCCTTGGGCTTTGAGGGCATCGAATGAAACTTTTGACCCATTAAGAATAACAGTTTGATAACAATTTTATTTTATCTGATGAAAATAATTTTCATAAACACCTCATGAAATGTTTTTTTTTTTTTGTGTTTCAATGATATAAAATTAAAATTCATATTTGGTGCAATTCCTGCTTTGGTTCTGATTGTAACTTTGAATTTTTTTTTTTATTCAATTGCATTCAAATTTTATATCTCAAAACTTGATTTAGATTTGAGACACTGAATTAATCTGATTTCAAGTTTTGAATTCTTAAACTCTTATATCTGTGTCTCTATGGAATTTGAATTAAATTATTTTGTTTTTTTCTTGATTTTGTATTGTATGTTTTAAATCTTCATCTTAATATTTCTCGATGATGCACAAACTGGACGATCTATGGTGATATGAAAATCTTTTAAAATAGCTATGCGGTCAGTTTTATAAATTTGAAAATTTTAGTTGGTGATAAGGGTACTAAAAAACGAGAATAAAATTTTGCATTTTGCAGCTGAAATCAGAGCTTTCATTTTTGAGAAATTTCTAAACTCTTCCGCAATGTTTACACGTGATTAATTAACAATTTTTATTTTAAGATACCAGAAACTATCTTCTAAGCAGACAACATGGCACTTTGAAGAACTCATCTCCAGTTCTTTAACACGTTTAAAATGTTTTGTTTTCTCTGGGATAGCATTTGAAAAAAAAAAATAGAATCATAGGGGCCCCCCGAAAAAAATTGCCCCGGGCCCCCCGATGGCTTGATCCGGCCCTGGCTGGAGTACAAGTTAGGTTTGTGCTTCGTTCACATGAATTGTACTTCAAAAATCAAGGAATATTTTTCATTCGAAGTTGAATTTTTTCAAACTGAAACATCTCTGGCGATTTTTGAATGAAAAATTTTGTTTTCCCATTCAAATTTCCATACAAAATTAAAACTTGTTGCGCTAATTCAGGATTGAAGGGATCGCCTCTAAAATTTTTATTGCTATTTCTGGCATCAAAAACAATCAAAAAAAGTTATGTGAGGTGTAAAAATTTAAGAATTTGGAAATATAGAATTATAGAAAACTTGCAGCGATCTAATACGCATACAGCCGATTGGTTAAATGGCTGATAGATCAACATATCTAATCAGTTTGAGGGTAATCCGCTTTTGACACGTGTCATGAACATTGTTTATCTATAAATATAAAAATGAATTTCTGTCGGTCTGTCTGTTCCCTATAGACTCGGAAACTACTGAACCGATTTGCGTGAAACTTGGCAGGTGGGGGTATTGGAAGCAGGGGAAGGTTCCTATTATGGTTTGAGAACCCTCCCTCTCTCATGGAGAAAAGAATTAAGCAAATAGAACCAAATGGGCGTGGGCGGGTATTTGAGAAGGTGACATATTCTAATGATTGTTTGAGACCCCTTCCTTCTTCTAGCGGAGAGAAAGGAAAGAGAGTGGGGAGTTTCATACAATTTTTACTGCATAACTTGAGAATTTAACAGCGAATGGAACCAAATTTTTCATGGAATGATATTTGGGTACGAGAAATGCTTCTATGAACTCCTTCAAAGAGGTGGATGAAAAGGGGGAGGAAAGGTCTCCCTTACAATGTTCAGTATAACTGGAGAGCTGATCAAGCAAATAGAACCATATTTGGCATGTGAGGGTATTTGGATACGAGAAATGTTACTATTATAAATTGAAGCCCCACCTTTTTTTCAGGGGAAAGATATAAAAGGGGAAGGCTTCCATACAATTTTTTTTGCATAACTCGAGAACTGATCAAGCAAATGAAATGTTTAATTTTTATTGTTAGGAGTACGTAAGCCTGTCAATTATAATTTATAGTTCTGATTAAGGGTATGAAATCAAATTTAGCATCAAAAAGTACTTGAGTACAAAAAATACTATTATGAATATTAAGTTCTCACCCCGCCATTCAATGGGGAGAACGGAAGGAGGGATGGTACTTTCTTTCAAATTTATGCATAATTCAAGAATTTACTAAGCAAATAAAACTAAATTTGGCATGGGACGGTTTTTCAAAACGAGAATTTTTTCTATGTGAAACAATTCCTTTCTTGCTGTAGGATTTTTTTTGTTTCAATTATAGTCGTTTCACCATCTTTATTGCATTCGCGACTTTATTGCAGTAGGAGGATATAATTGAAGGAAGGGAAGAGGAAAGCTTACATTTAACTTTTTTTTTTAACAAAATCCGAGAAATGGACAAAATTTAACATGGAAAATCATTTTGGTATGATTCTATATGATTATCTGACATACCATCCTTCTTTCAGTGAGTAGGTACATAGGAGGAGGGAGGTGAGCCAAATACAATTTCGTTAGCATAAGTTCTCAATTTATGCTAACGAAACCAACAAATTGAAACAAATATGGTATGGATAGGTACTTGGTTACGAGATATGTTTCTACGATTGTTAGAGACCCCTACGATTTACAGTGTAGAGAGAGGAAGAAAGGAGGGGGCTCCATATAAATTTTGTTGTGAAGCTTAATAACTTATCAACCAATGGAACCATATTTGATATAAGAAGATTTTCGGGCACGAAAAAATGGGTATGATTATTAAAGACCACGACCTCCATTCAGCAGGGGATGAAGGGGAGGCAGGGGGCTCTCTTATTAGTTTTTTAGCATAAATCCAGAAAATATCAAGCAAAAACATCCATATTTTATAAGTTAGATTGTATGCGTACGATTTATTTGAGACCCTCCTATTTCAGGGCGAAGCTTAAAGAAACAAAAACAAGTTTACACAAATTTAAAGATCAAGATTCAGAAAATTAGTTTAAGTCATATTTATGTTGCAATTCGAAACTCCAGCTGCAGCTCTCATTTGATAGTGGTTGCTTATGAATTATGTTATAATTTGATTTGAAATGATGCCAACAAAACAATAAAAATTTGAAAAATTTCTGAAAATATCATTTGTTTTTGAAAGGTGTAGCAAAGCACACTGGGTCAGCTAGTTGTTTTATAAAGTTAAAAAAAAATAGAAATTCAAACATGATTTTTTAACAGTGTTGTTAAAATATATTCAACTTCAATACTCGTGCGTAGATAATATGTAAACAAAATTGTTAACGATTTTCCTTTCTAATTAATTTGAAAATCATAAATCCAACAAATTGAACATTTAGAAAAGTTATAAATGATAAGATTTTGTAGTAAAAGACAGGCTTTGAATGCCCATATCATGCAGGTTAAATGCCTCTATCAAGAAAAAATAGATTAGCAGTGTTACCAGATCCCACAACACCAAAAAGAGTACATTGATATCATTTACCAAAAAAGTTAGGATAAACGATATAACTCCGGTTTTTTTGAGCTCCCAGCATCAAGTTGATACAAGATAACAAGATCCATTTAATTACCAAGCTTTGCGCCCGAAAGGTATGCAAAATAAAATTCAATTAAATTCTGTCAATTTGTTGAGGTTATGCAAAAGTTGGTAATTCGAAAACATAGTAGTATTTAGATGTTGCTGATGCTGAGAAACCACAAAAAACGTTATAAACCAATCAATTTTCATTTTCAATATTTGAAACTTGTGCACATTCATATTACCTCAATTATGTACCTACATATTGATTTTAGTTTGCATACTCAAAGGCGCTTTTTACGACTTAATATGCATGTTGATGAAAACAAGATGTTAAAGTCATTTGTTGTAAGCTGTTATTTACGTAATTTTTGCCTAAAATGTGATACAATCTCATAAAATGGAGAATATACAGAGGTTTTTCTGATCAAATGTCTTTAAAAAAGAGAGTACATTTGGTGAAATTTCACAAAAAGAAGAGTATGCCCCTTTTCCGATCGAAAAAGAGTACATGTACTCTTCAAAGAGTACGTATGGAAACCCTAAGGTTAGCCATATATTTTTTTGATTTTTTTATAATTAAAACATTAAATCAACGCTCTAATTACAATCTTACAGTGAAAAGAGAAGAGCTTTATACTGATCTGATAACATATGATATGAACATAAAATTATCATAAAGTATGGCCATATGTCATCTCTAACTATGTCTTTGCAAAAGAACTTGTGATATCTAAAATTTCGCCAAAATTTCAGCCTTGACGTATGCTTATCATCTGTTTCTATCATTATCAATTAAATTAAATGCAAATATTGCAAGTAGATCTGAAATACAGCTTAATACATAAATATGCGCATTAATCCCTCCCAGTTTCGGAAACAAAACAGATGTTCGCTCTTCGCTCTTGTGCATATATTTAGCTTTCAACGTTTCAGTTTAGTGACAGTTTTTGCTCAACCGGTACAACTGTGTTCGATGGTTACTCCTGGGCTGAACATTGGCTCAGGAGGCAACTGACTTGCTGAACTGCTGAATTTGCTGAACTGAAATGAACTAAATGAGTTTAGTCTGGGTTTGTTGATTATTGTTAAAAGTGGGTTCAACCAAGTTGGACCATAGTTGTCTTAGGTATAAGTCGTGTAATATATGCGCAAACAAATAAAAAAAGTGGCAAATACAAAACAGTTGTAAATTTTTGTTTAGTTTGTACTAGCGTGGTACTCTCTGGAGCCACCACAAATGCACATTAGCCCAAACATGTTCCAAATCTCAGCATTGTTGCCTGAAAATATGAGCAAATTTAAAAAAAAATCACCTGGAAGCTGTTCGAGTTACATCGTATTTAAAGTTCATTCTCCTCCTTGCTTAAAGCTGGAGAATTTTTAAACTATTGTACAAACCATCTCTGGTCGAGTAAAATCATTCGGATACCATATTTCATTTCATTTTGATCTCCTGTTTATACGTGATGGTGTATGAAAAAAAAAATAACCTCGATTACTATAATAAGAGAAACAAAAATTTCGCCTGAGTCTCGAGTCCAGAAGAATGTTCAGAAATCAAAGTAATATCCGTAAACCTATAGCTTTAATTGAAAAAAAAAAAACCTATATGGATCATTTTCCATTCCAAATTACAGAAGGAAGATTCAATTACTTACTCGTTTTGTTTTCCTGAACAATCAATTCACTTCGTGTGATGAAAAATATGACTTCTAGTACAGAGCACAAAATGGTGCTGCTATCATCCATGTATGATGCAATTTACTACGGAAATGTTGAGATGAGTTCACTTCTAGGATGTAAGCTCCCTACCCTTCTACTGCACCTTCATCCCTTCGGTTCGGCTTGAGGCCAAATGATCTTATCATCCCAAACCCCATCATGGAGCATTCATATTTCAGCTGAACAGAACAGTTGTAGCATCACTGCTGTCCACCATCCTTATACCATACAAAATCGGCCAAGTTCACTCAGCGGGAAGAATAAAATGAAATAAACTCGATTTGAGGGGATCCTAGGCGAAGGAAAACTTTCTTCGGTCCGGTGAACCACACACCGGTTCCACCCTGTTTGGAGGAGCATGCTGAGGATGAGATATATTTCCTGACTTGTGCCGTAAATTCGGATACAGAAAACAGGAGCAGCTTTTATTTATGGTAGTAAAGTATTGGAAATTTTAGGAACCAAGTTTTTTTTTCATTTGAGAAACGAGAACATTAAATTTGTAAAAAGGGAGCCTTTGTGAAATTGATTTTAGGTTACATGGATGCTGAATGGTAATGTTTCACCAAATAAATAATTCAAATAGTTCCTTAAAAAATCACAAGAAAGGACGTGTTAAATTCTCATAGCAAAAAAAGGCCATCTGGTTGCATAATAAACCTTCAATTTTGCCCACGCATCTGTAGGGAAAAACGCCTCTTATCGATGCCAAACATATGAAACAGAAAATTGTGTCCGACAGCTTAATCTAATTCATACGTGATGAGATTTTTCTACGAAAGTTTGTTGCAAGACCTATCTATTGATCAATCATTTTTTGTTGATTGTTTTCTCGGTAATTATATCATTTGCTTCAATTTTAGATGACGACGACATTCCATTAATCTTGGAAGTTAAATTTTCAAATATTTTCATGGAGTGTCACAATTCCCGGGACACGAACAGAAAACTTTTGCAATTAAAACGGATTTAATTCACCCGATAATGAATGTGGTCTTTGTCTTGAGGCAGTTAAACAAACCTGTAACTCTCGAAAGCTCATCACCGTCATCATTAGAACTGTGCTCTCCAGGGATGACCCTACGTTTCTGCAAGGACTTGAACTTACCGAAAAAGTCAGCAAGTAAGAAAGAAAAAAAGACTCCCAAAAAGTCAAGCCAACAACAACCCAACATGCCCGGGTCCCCATCGCTTTTATTCTCCTGGAGCGAGGTAGGATTGCGTGACTGACTGTCATGGCCGGTGGCAAAATCTTTGCCAAGTCAGGTTGAAAAGGTTTGTTGGAAACCGAACACGAATGCTGCGCTGGGGGAAGCTTTAAATTCTTCGGTACCAAATTAAAGAAGCGGGGGAAATCGTCGGGTCCCCCTCAGGGAAGTTGAACCTTGTTTGAATGAACGGGGTTTGCAAAATCTTTGGGATGTGATTTTTGGAAGCTGAGCATGTCTGCTGTTTTCTCGAGGAAAACTCAATGAAGGCCGGCTGCCAGAGCGAACAAAAGCGAAAGTGATCCACTGAATGTGTCCCCCTGGCCGAATGGCGACGAGCCTTCAACCAACTTGAGATGGGAATCCGCTTGGAAGATGACTTCGAGCATGGTTGCCAACTGTGTTCTAATTTCGGGAAAGAATAAAATATAAGTTTACACTGAGGTGTACCAAAATTGCACAATATCTGGGAATCAGCATCCAAATGACAGATTAGAGCGTGGAGAATATACTTTACTAGCTGACCCGGCAAACTTTGTTGAGCCTGTATTTTTGAGAGTTTTCTTTTATATTTTAGCACTGTTCCTTAGTCCGGCTTCCTTTTGAGTGGATAAAAGCAAATGATACTCTTGTGTCAGAAAAAAATCCAGAGATTCAGTTCAAAATACAAATAAGTCACGCTAACTTTTGGTTAGCGAACTTATTTTCTTCCGGTAACTTAAGAACGCTTAATCTATCAAGTTTAAATTTAGTTTAGCCATCATTCCTATTCAAAAACTCCTATCTGATCAGATATTTGAAAATTGCTGAAGATTGCTTTTAACAGAAAATGGATCTTTTTTGCTGAAGTCGTCATAAACTGAGTTTTTTTTCGATTTGTGTTTACCTCTGTATACAAATACATTGAAGTTTTCTTTAAGCATGATCGTCAGAATAGAAAAATTAAAAAATGAATTGGACAAAACCAGAACATTTAAAGAACAATGAAAATAAACTTAATTTTTAATTATTTTTTCATTATTTCAAATGACGTTTTTTTCGGACTTTGTACTAAATACACTTATTGAATCTTTAGTGAATTGACAGAGCTGAGTTTGACAAATATTTAACAATTCAGGAAAAGTCACTTTTCATCTCATTTTACAGCAACATTTTTCTTATCTATATAATGTTTGAAAAATGTCTTTTAAATTTGTGTCATCATTATCTTTTTTCAAGTTTCAGTTAGCGATTGGCAAATTGCACTATAAGCTAGGAAATTTAAAAAAAAAAAAAGAATTTAAACTGTCATGTTTTTGGATTACTTTTCTCTTAGCATTTTAAACCTTGAATGTAAGGCAAATCTATTTTGAGTATTTGGAATAAACATTCAAAACAATCGCAAATTATTTAAAATTTTAGTTTATGGTCGTAAGATAAGAAACTGTAATCCAAACAGTTAAATTTAATTCTGAATTTTATTGTTAATTTATATCAATAGTCTGAATTTGGCTTTATGAATCTGGATTTTCAATTATATTTGAACGTTAATTTAAAAGCTAATTTTCTTTGATCTTGATTTTATTTTTGTTGATCGAGTTCAAGTGTAAATATTCTCAAACTCACTTGTGTTTGATAGGATGTTTTTTTGATCTCATATCTGGTACGAAACTTTTTTTTTGTATTTTTGTGTATTGGTTCAGATTTTTCTCTAAATGTTCTGATTTGTAGCCACTAAATTTTTGCTTTCGGATGGAATGTAGAAGCGCTAATTGATTAACGGAACACTTTTATTGTCTTCAACTGTTAGGTAACTTTATTATAAGTTTAAATAACTTGACTTAGACTGTTTGGACTTGATCTTTTATTATAGTTAGGAGCTATGTCTGATCACGACGATGGTTGCTTAGAACTGACTGTGTGGATCGAGAGCATTAGAAGATAAGAGCTCATTTCCTCTTACATAGAACTTCACAGAGAATATTTGGTTCAAGTTAATGCGTTTACACTATACTTAAATGTTTCGAAATTTTAGGTGGCATGCTTTTTACTTAAATATTAAATTTTTATATTCTTTCAAGTTTGATGATATTTTTGATTACGATCCTTTTTTCGGACTTTTGAAACTGAGAGTTGGATCTAATATCGAGTTAAAGTCCTATATAGCTAAACTTTGGAAAAGTTCCTTTTAACCACTGAGCATAAAAGGTAGTGTGCATTTTTCAATGTTTCCTGATCCTCCAATAACATTCAATTCTCAAACTGACTGGATAAATTCCTAACATCTTCTAAAAAACAACAAAAAATAAATAAAGGTGATTTTTTATCAATTCTATGACTTCCTATTGGTGTTATCAAAACTCATCAAAAATGATTTGGTAATGGTAATGTTTTGAGTCCATCGAAAATTTTACATCCATATTGCTTGGATTGCTAAAAGAATATGACATTTAAAAAAAATTAACGGTGCACGAACAATCATCTAAGAAAATAATAGATATGCGTTGATTCTGATGCAACAAAAAAAAACAAATTTCGTGATTTCAAAGTAGTCGAAGATTTCTCTGAATTCAGCTACAGTACTGTAGCTGAATTCAAAGGAACATTAACGACATTTGGGTAATATTCTGAAATATATCGGCAAAGTACTGATTTTTCAGTACGAGTTTCGGAAAAAGATACCGATATTTCGGTGAATACTGTGGTGACCGAGAAACTGTTACGAATCTCTTTCACGGTGAAATATACTTTTCAAATGACAATTTTATCTCTTGATTGTAACTTTTCAAAATAAAATTCTCTTACAAGATCTATTAATAAGGGTTAAAAACAATTAGTGACTTGTCCTCTTGCAAGCCATCTTTTATTTAACTTCATTCAAAACAATGGGGACTTGTCCTCGTGCAAGCCATCTTTTATTTGACTTCATTCAAAACAATGGGGACTTGTCCTCTTGCAAGCCATCTTTTATTAAATTCTATTCAAAACAATGGGGACTTGTCCTTTTGCAAGCCATCTTTTATTAATTCTATTCAACACAATAGGGACTTGTCCTCTTGCAAGCCATCTTTTATTTAACTTCATTCAAAACAATGGGGACTTGTCCTCTTGCAAGCCATCTTTTATTTAATTCTATTCAAATAATGAGGACTTGTCCTCTTGCAAGCCATCTTTAATATAACTTCATTCAAAACAATGGGGACTTGTCCTCTTGCAAGCCATCTTTCATTTAACTTCATTCAAAACAATAGGGACTTGTCCTCTTGCAAGACATCTTCTATTTAATTCTATTCAAAACAATGGGGACTTGTCCTCTTGCAAGTCATCTTTTATTAATTTTATTCAAAACAATGGGGACTTGTCCTCTTGCAAGTCATCTTTTATTTAACTTCATTCAAAACAATGGGGACTTGTCCTCTTGCAAGCTATCTTTTATTTAACTTCATTCAAAACATTGTTTTTAGAAAACTTGGAAACCTAATCATCATCATGAAAATGGGAATCAGACGTGATATTTAGATTTTTTTTAACATAAACAAAAGCGACCGTACCAGCAGCCAGCAAGTGTGTTAAGAAATACATTCTTTGGACTTTAATATCAATTTGAACTTATCTATCTTCTGTTTCCAGACAACCGAAAGAAACATTTACTTTTCCAAAATTTATGTCATACCGTTTTTTTTATATATCACAGCAAAAAGCATTAAACCATCACCGAAACAACAAAATCAATTAAGACAGCCTGTTGCATCTACAAGTGCAATCAGAAAAAAAAACAATAAAAAGGTCGATAATAATTTCCAACAAACTCAGAAAATAGCCGTCGAAAATCTGGACAAAGATACCGTCATACAACCAAAGAAAAGGAAAACCGTCTCAACAACTCAAAAAAAGGAGGAAAATCCACAAGTGCCCGTCCAACAATACTTGGAGCTGCGTAAACGGTGGGATGATCAATGCAGATCTTGGCCAACCAAAAAAAAAAAACAATTCCAAACTGCTTTGAAGAAAGCGTATACTGCTCTCACAAAGTACACTTTGTCGCCAGAAGAAGATGATGGATATCTGGTGATGGTAGAGGTGCTAGAAGAGATGAGCAAAGTACTAGGACCCATAGAACATAAAACAGTCTTCAAATAAATAATTGACTCGGTCAAAGAATTGGCATGAATGTTAAATAAAAACCTATATGAATGAACAACACTGCTGAAAACAAAGCGATGGTTAATCGTCAATTAAAGCAATTAAACGTAGCATCCGTCAAACGACAAAAAAAGTGATGGCGATATGAGGCTCCACTCCTCAAGCCAATCAATTCAAAACACAACAACAATAACAGTACCATTGCATTTTTCTTGATTCACAAGTATGCACTAATTTTTTTTAATCAATCTGTTAATTTTTGGATGTAGAAAAAAAATATTTTGCGATGTATAAATACCCAGAAAAAATATTGTTCTGCTTTATAATTGAATTTTATCAATGCTTAAAGAGATTTTTACTCACGAAATTTAAGCTATGGAATATTGGAATAATAAATAAAATTTAAATGACATCAACTAATTAAAACCAGATTGATTCACCGAGAAATATATTAAGATGTGTTAATACTTAGCTTTGCACTGATCGTTGAACGGTTTAATTGTCCTTATCCTGGGAACCGAAAACCGGACTCATATCACAAACTTCTAAGCACCAATTTTTATTTTTTCGTTTCTTTAATTTCTTTAAAATTCTTCAAACAAAATTCACTGAATGTATCACAGCATGATCAGAATGGTAAAGCTCTTCCGGGAGCATGACTTACGCCATTGTGGTGACCGAGAAACTGTTACGAATTTTCTTTCGCGCACTACAAACTATTCTTCGCAAAAGATGCCTAAAGAATGACCGTTATTTTTCGCATTTGGTTGAGTCACCTTTTGCACTAACAACTACACGAATCGCATTAGCACAATTCAATGTTTCGTACTGTATCTGATGAATGGGTTCATGAATACCCCAGTTTAAAGAAACTATAGTAAACAAAGAAGCGCAATCTGATCCCTTTCGAAATAATGTGCTTGCAACCCTGCTATAGGTCTGCCTTTAAGACTGCTTGGTTTTGCTCGATTGGAATGACACTGACAGGAAATCCAAAAATTCCAATCGTGACATTTCGTCTCTTTGTTTACTATAGGCTCCTTACCCCAGTTCATTGACGTGTTTTCCGTGATGCCAGAACATTAATTTTTTATTATTAACCCTTTTTTCAAGAATAATATGTTCATACAAAGAATCCGAACACACACTTTTGTAAATTATATTTCTCAATCTATATCCACCACAAATACCACCAGTTGTTCGGTAAAATAACCGGTTGTTCGATTAAAATAATCGGTTGTTCGGTAAATATTTACCGGCATTTTTGTATTAATACAGATATTTCGGAAAACTCTACCACTTTTTCGGTAAATGTTACCGAACTTTCAAGGTCTTTTCGATTTTTTTTTGTATTTCAGTAATATTTATATGCAGTTCAGGTATAGTTACAGATATTTTGGTTATTATTACCGAAATATTTGTAATAATTAGTTTTTTACCGGTTGTTCAGTATGTTTTATCGTACTTTAATAGTTTTTCGGGTAAATATTACCGGTCTTTCGATGATAAATGTTGTTCGGTAACATAACGAGCTGTCACGTTCACGACGGTCTTAGATATGAATAGCCACATTTTAGCAATTTTTAACCGAAAAAGTTTCGTAAAATTTGACAGCTGTAACTTCCAGGCCAAGAAAACATTACCGAACCGTTTCACGAACTCCACATGTCATGAAAGGATTGTCATTAGGATTTGTCATGTTTGCCGTGGTGTAAATGGCTAACGTGCCGTTCTACTGAAGCGGAAATTGAGGGTTCGAATTCAGTCGGCGAGTCGGTTCCCAGCAAACATTTTTGTAGGTATATTTCTCAACAACTTTGTTATACGTTTCATATACATTATACAATGTTCGTATAAAGCTCGAAAAAACTCGCTGAGAGATCAACAAGGTAGTTTTTTTACTTGAATCCCGCGCGAGAAAACAATTTGTAAACATGCTGGACTTTTTATCATATCCGATTTATACCGACTTTAAGTAACCATTTTTACGATTGTTTACTTGTTTTGCAAGAACTGCGATTAGCATTAACATTTTTAACGACTTAATCTATCATTTCTAATGCGATATTATGTTTCCTGGGGTGTATCTTTTTCATAAAATGTCGAGATCAGTGTTCCGAATATCACTCAATTCTCATGAGAGACACTGAAACGTTTTCAGCAGCGAAAGCAAAACCTAAATTGTCGGTTGGTTTATCTCCCAGATTGTGTTCGACAGCGCTGCTTCGAGAATCAAAGAAATAAAATTTGAAAGAGAGACGTTTCTTCTCCAGTTGGAATTCTCAACTGAGTGAGGAGCTACCTGATTTTCAGTTTCTTTTTTCAGTCAATAACTTTTCTTGCTCAATCACTCACTCACTCACTCGTTTACTGATCGATGATCGAATGCTGTCTGCCTGATACATCTTGCTTTGTTGTTGCTGTTGTTGGGGAGGATTAAAATAGTCATTCAAACACGCAGGCAGTACGTATGAACATATGTTTCTGCCGCTTTGCCAGAAAGTACGCAGGCAGTATGAACCGATGCAAGGCCGCATTGATTGAGTTTGAGTGAGTGAGTGAGTGGATTTTCGAATTGGATCTTGTATCAGTCAGTGTCTCAATCACTTCTGATACACCAGGTAGTGAGCTTGAGAGATCGACTTAGATGCGAGTCCGCTCTCGCTTTTGAATCTTGTTTACATTGACTTCGCATTGTCGCTCTGCCGACTCTCTAGGGAACAACAGGCAGCAGCAATCGGCTTTGAATGTTTTCAACTAGAAACCTATCATGAGCGTTTCTTCCGAGTGATTTTCGGAAGACTGGTCGAGATCTGGTGTTATCTCAAAAACACATTTTAGGCCAAAAATCGAATTTCTGGGACCATTTTGCGGAATCCCGGTGATTTTAAGCGTAACGTTTCATAGTTGCCATCATCATTTCTGTTATTTGTTTTTTAACATTTTAACACTTTAACCGCAGCTGGTATCGCACTTCCAGCAACCCTGTTCGTCGAGGAAAATGTCTCCTTTGGGGGTGGCGGCTTGGCGACACAGCCAGGCAAAGTTGGCCCACTGCCAAAGAGTGTTTTTGATCTGTCTGACACACCTTCTTCTATCGTCTTCGCAGCCAGCATCGGTTCCGTTCCCGTTCAGTTCCAGTTAAGGAATGTAATAAAATGCTTAACTAAATTGCGAGCCTGGGAAAAGCAGCAGCCAGACCAAGTTCAAAGAAGCGCGGCAGAGGTTGGAAACCGATTTAGTCGTTGCTTCGTCTTGGTTTGTCATCCTCCCCAAACGCCCTCCTCCTTTAACCTCGCAACTAACTTTAACTGGATAGGAAAGCGCGTTGCTGAGTTGGAACAATATTGTAGCTGGATAACAACTATGAAAACTGGAAACTGTTGGATGTAAACTTTGCGCCGGGTGATAAATGGCATCAATTTGAAGCGCTTACAAATGAGCGGCGACGTCGGGCTTAAGCCTTAATTTGTCTTAGCGCGAGACATTTTCTCTTTTTTAGTGTTCGGCCCGAGTTTTCCGAGTAGCGGAAATTTATCCGATCCTAGACTGATGACGGCTGCTGAAAATGTATAATGAAAATGCTTGCCAAATCTAGATCTTTTAAGGAGGCGCTACGCAATATGCTATGCGTTTGCATTGAAAATTAAATTCTAGCATTCTAGATATATGTTTTTTTTTTGAAAATTGAAGTTCCAAAACTAACCACGTAAATGACATAACGACAATTGGCTAACGGTTAACCGGCCTAACTTGATAAATTCGCATTTGATTTTTTGAATCAATGAAAATTTTAAAATTGAAAATTTTTCGGTAAAAAATAATTTTTTTTCAATAAATCACTCAAAATTTTAAACTTAACAATTTTTCATGGAAAATTATTTGTTTGATTTTTTTTGGTCGGGGTCGCGTGAAAACCTAGAATTTTTGAAATCACTTAAATTTTTTGGCGAAAAAATATTTTTTCCGATTTAGTCCGGTCGGGGGTCGCGTAAAAACCCTTGATTTTTTCGAATCCCTCAAAATTTTAAACTAGAAATTTTTTCGGGAAAGAATAATTATGTTCGATTTTTGCTGGTCGGGGGTCGCGTAAAAAATATTGATTTTTTTGAATCACTCAATACTTTCAACTGGAAAGGTGGCAATGATTGTCACACCTGGGTACAAAATTGGAAGTTACGGGTTTTAATCCTGCCGAAAAAACTTTTTTTTTCGGTCTATTGAGTATTTTTATCTTTCAAAACATTTTTTTGATTCTTTGGAGGTACAATCGGTTCCTCATATTAACTACCGCAAAGCTCTTAATTTTTTTTTGTTTTACTGGAACCGTGACTAAACTCAGTCTCCTGAAGCGATCTGTAACATTCTCCAAGCAGCTATATGAATGTAAAGAGAGAAAAGAAAGTTTTCCACCACTTACCTTAAATTCTTTACTTTCTTTTATCCTAAGTTGTGCCCTGACAATATCACCGGCCTTCGGTCGGCCCAGCAGTGCCATTTTGTCCTCCTCCGTCAGCTCCTCTGGGGCTTTCGATTCGGCTGCCTCGATGATTCCTGTTATTTTGTCATCTGTTATTGTGCCGATGTTGTTTTCGTAGGTTCGAGAAATCGAATCCGGAACCCACCGAAAAACAGCGGAACGACCCGTGTGCGTATGTGTTTCAGTGGTGGTGATTGGATTGGGAAGAGAGAAAGAGAAAAAGGGAAAAAAGAAACCGAGAAAGGACATTCATTAGCGAGATTGAAAAAGGACTTGCTCCATGGGGGAATTAGGAGATCGGTTTTTTTTTTGTTTTGTTCATAGCTTCAGACATCACTTTTCAAAATGGAAACCGGTTTCACTCAACGTACGGGGAAAAAGACAGTTTATTTACATTCGTCAAGGGACACACAGAAGAGGACGGAAATAAATGACACATCGGAAAACAAAAAAAAAAGCTCCAAATCTCAACAAGCAAGCGAAGAAGGTTATGCGAGTGCTTTGGGAGTTGGCTTAGCAAAGAACGCTGGTTTTAGGGCTTTCTTGGCAAAAACAAAGAGTTTGAAGTTTATTCCTTCACGCTTTTGTACGATACCATTACCTTTATTCAATGAGCTAGAACATATAAACATAAAATTATTCTTTGAAGGACCATTTCATGATTTTTATTAAATGTTTATTGATTATTATTGATTTTGAGAAAAATACGATCGAGTATAATATATTTAAGAGGAATATGTGTTTTTTTTTGTACGGGATTTTCATCCTCTGGGATGATTCATCCCAACGGAATATGTGAAGATCTCTAATCGATACCTAGATACTGAAGAAATCAGTTGAGCAAGCGATTGCTCAAATTGATGTTGAGCACTTGTCTCTCATGCTCTTGAAGCTTGCGATGAAATTCAATTTAATTATGTGATTGCAAATACGATTGGCATCTGTTGCTGTTTCATTGAGCGCGCAATCGGCTTGCATGAAATCTATAGGCCGCCATACATTAAACAAATGCTTGTGCAAATTCGATGATTCTGCGACAATTGATTTTATCTATGCGCGCCCACACACAACAATACAAACATATTTCTCGCGAAAGCAAGCGTAATCGTATTCGCAACGACAGACTTTCATTGTATTTCATCGCATTTGTGCAAATGTACATCGAATTTGTGCAAATGTACATCGGATTTATGCAAATGTGGTGTAATATAAAGACCGCCATATATTACACAAATGGTGTGCGCAGATTCGATGATTCCATGACGACTGTTTGATTCTATGCTCGCCCTCACACGATACAAACATATATCGCGCGAACACAAACAATTGCTGGCGAAAACAGCAAAAACAACAACCAACAAAACCACCTTCACCCCTGCTAGGGCTGAGTAAATGGGAGTACAAACAGCACCATACACCACGCCACAGAGGTTGTTTGTACAAAAATTCCGATCACGACCGATTTTAATCAAAGCGTTGGCGCGCTTATTCAAGCAGTGCCACACACGATGAAAATTGTATTCATCAAATTACATCATATTTGTACAAATGTGGTGTAGTCTATGGCCCACTTAAGAGAGAACCATTAAAGGTACAATATTAAAATGCGCGTGCAAACTCGATGATTCTATAAAGGTCGCATACATTACACAAATGCATGTGCACTTTCGATGATTCCACGACGGCTTTTCGATTCTATGCTCGCTCACACGAGAAACAAACAAAAGAAAAACAACTAAAACCAAAAACAAAACCACCTCTACCCCGGTTGGAGCAGAGTGAATGGCCTGAAGTTAGTACACCATGCAACAAAGGGTGATTGCACAAAACTTTTCGATTCCAATCGATTCCAAGCAACAGGATTGCGCGCTCACTCAAGCAGTGCCATACACGATACAAATCGTATTCGCAGTGACAGAATTTCATCGCATTTGTGCAATGTGGTGTAATGTATGGCTCGCTTATCGGGATTGAATTTTTTTTGAACAATCACCCTTTGTTGCATGTGTATGGTACTGGTTGTACAAATTTCAGCCATTTCCTCAGCTCGTGGTAGAGTTGTTTTTTTGCATAGTTTGCTGTTATTGCCAGCAATCGTTTGCGTTGGCCAGAATTTTGTTTGTTTCTTGAGTAGCATGTCATCAACAGGCGTCATGCAATCATCAAATTTGCACGGGCATTTTTGTAATGTATGGTTACCTTAATTGGTTCTCTCTTAAGATCGCTATACATTACACAACACGCACAAATGCGATGAAATTCAGTGACGTTCTATCGCTGCGAATACGTTTTGCGTGAATTCGATCGAGAACGAAATGTTTTGTGCAAAGATTCTTTGGCATGGTGTGCGGTGGATTTGAACAATCAAATTTCAGGCCATTTACTCAGACGCAACCGGGGAAGAAGTGTTTTTTAGTTTATTTTGCTATTTTCACCAGCAATCGTTTATTTGCGCCCATAGCTGCAGACGGTCGTCGTAAAACCATCTAATTTGCGCATAATGTTGTGTAGTCTCTGGCCTGCTTGATTGCACCACATTAAGCGGGCAGTAGGCTACACCACATTTGAGCAAATTCGATGAAATTGATAGAAATTCTGTAACTGCGAATACGATTTGCATCGTCTTTGGAACTGTTTGGTTAGGCGTTGAATCGGGTTGCGTGAATTAGGGATCGAACTTTCTTGTGCAATCCCCCAGCTGAGAAACAACTGTTTTTTCGCTTCTGTTGCTGAGCACAAGAACAAACAGTTGTCGTACAATCATCGATTTTTCGCATAATTGGTGGCGATAATAGCAACTAAAACAAAGAAAAACACTGCTTCTTCAGCTAGAGCGGAGTAAATGGTCTGAGATTTGTTCAAACAGCACCACACTCCATACAACAAAGAGTAGTTGCGCAAGAAATTTCAATTCCTACAGATTTCACGCTCAATCAAACTGCGCCTAAAGCGATTGCAAATCGCAATCACAGAATTTCATCGATTTTGTGCAAATGTGTGTGTAAATTAAATGATTCTATAAAGACCGCCATACATTAGGCACCACATTTGAATTTCAATTAAATTCGATGATATTCTGTCGCTGCGAATACGATTTGCATCATGTAAGGCACTGCTTGAATGAGCGTAAATGGCCTGAAATTTGTACAGACAGCACCATACATCATACCACAGAGGGTTGTCTGCACAAAAAAAAATCGATCCCGACCGATTTTATTCAAACCGTTGGCGCGCTATTCAAGCACCGAAAAAATCGAATTCGCAGCGAAAGAATTTCATCGCATTTGTACAAATGTCTACTCCCCATCTGTACAAATGCGAAGAAATTCGATGAAATTCTATCGATGTGAATACGATTTGCATAGGGCATGGCACTGCTTGAATGAGCGTGCAAACGGTTTGAGTAAACAACTCTCTGTGACATAATGTATTTTGCTGTTTGTACAAAGTTCAGGTCATTTATTCAGCCCCAGCCGTTGCTGTTGTTGTTTTCGCCAGCAAGCGTTTGCGTTTGGGAGAAGAATAATTGTTGCCAACAAGCGTTAAGCGAGCCATACATCACACCACATTTGTATAAATGCGGTGAAATTCGATGAAATTCTGTCGTTGTGAATTCGATTTGCTTGGTGTACACTGCACTACAGAAAAATTGGGGGTTGTCTCTACAAAAAATCTCGACCGATTTCACTCAAACCGAGACTTTGCGGTCATTCATGCAGTGCCATATAACATGCAAATCGAATTCGCACCGACAGAATTTCATCAAACTTCACCGCATTTGTACAAATGTAAACGTAAACGCTTGCTGGTGAAAACAACAACTGAAACAGCATAGGGGAAGTACATGAACAAAAATTTGTTCAAACTGCACAATGTACTGTGCAACAACGAGAAGTTACACCTTCTAATTTCGATCAAGATCGTATTTATGCAACCCGTATGCGCGCTCAATCAAACAGCGCCATAGACCATGCGAATCGTATACGCAATTACAGAATTTCATCGCTATTGCGCAAATGTGCACTATGGCGGCGTTCAAAGGCATAAAGTTTGCGCAAATTACTTTGCCTAGCTGGGGTAGAGGTGTTTTTTTTGTGGTTTTAGTAGCTGTTTTCGCCAACAATCGTTCGCGATTGCGAAAAATATGGTTGTGTCGGTTGTGGACGAGCATGAACGCAAACAGAAGTGATCATCGCATTTGCGCAAGTTTAAAATAGTCTATGGCACCCTTTAAGGAGTGAAATGGATTTCATTAATCATCTTAGCCAGCCTAATCCTTATGGTTCGGTCATTCTGACATACAAATCGTTCTCGCCCACTTACTCTGGGCGGAAATTTTATTTTAAGCGGATCTCTCAATCCTTTAGAAATGCTTCAAAGTCGTTCTTATTATGACTCATTCTAGGATTCTTCATTTATATTTTAACCCTAGTCCGCTCTTGAGTGTCAATATGAAACTTTTAAAAATTTGGCGGCTTGTAACTTTATTCGGGTATATCGAAATAAAATTATTTATTGGGAGTCTTTTAATGAATTCTTGAAACCTTTAATTTTGCATCATTACATAAAAAAAAACGCATCCTGAAAGCCCAGGAAAAAAACACACTAATCAGACCTTGAGTGTTAATTTGACACTCCTCGCTTAAAACTGCTATATCTTTCTTGTTTCTCAACCGATGTGTACAAAATTTATAGTTTTGGAAACCTCGTAATGTAACTCAACAATTCAGTTTTCCGTTATTGAAAGTCTAAGAAAAAAAAATCCGAAAAAAAACATAGTCCGGAAAAAAGATTGTAGATCAGCTACGGAATGATAAAAAAAAATCTCTTCGTGTCCAAAAACGCTGGAGTTAGAAGCTTTACGTTGCACATATAGATTTTTTTTAAATTATAGTAGATCATGAACACAAAAAATTGTGAAAAGTTGGTTAAAAAACTATATTTTTCAAGCGATGAATCGTCCTATTTGCATAAGTCACACTTAATCAATATTCAAAACTGTCCAATCCTCTTTTCAAAATTCCACTTTGAAAATTCGTCAAAAAATCTGTGTTTCGTAATTTGACAATCTAAAAATGCAAAAATGTGCCTAATTACTTCAACTCTTCAATCCTCTTTTTAAAATTGATCGGATGTAACTGAAACAATTTTGACGGTTCATTGATTGAAAAGTATGGTTTTACACCACATTTTTACATTTTTGTGATCATGATATCGAAAAAATAAAAAAAATATCCTTAGGAGATACATATAGCTTCTAAACTTTTTGGACACTAAGTGAATCTTTCCGAGCATTTTGTTGCTTTTTCCGAAGAATGTTTTTCGGATTATTTTTTCTTCGGCTTTGAATAAAGGAAAACAGATGTGTTGTAGCTGAATATTGTTTGTGAAATATGTTTGAGTTACATAACGAGGTTGCCAAAACTATAATTTTTGTTAAAAATCGGTTGGGTAACTAGAGATATGTATTGGTTTTTGTCAGGAGTGTCAAATTGACACTCCAGGGATGCTGCCAAAATCTGTTCCCATTTAGTACGTCTCACAGTGGGCCAGGAAATACACTTTGGTGGTAAAAATTGATCATACCTTTAACATCAACTTTGAAGAACATTGTTAATCTCTATGTTGTTAGCTTTCCTTGTTATAGTAATAATTTATATTTAAAAAAAAAGAATATAATTTTGTTTCACTTTTTTTTTGTTTTTAGCTTTACAATACCTCCAAGTTCCACAGTACTTGATTGAAATAGACTTAAAGAGATATTCTTGAGGAAAAATTACACGTTTTGCAGGTTTTTTTCAGTCATAATCGAAAAAAATAAGTAAAAATTAATTTTTTTTTCTAATTGCAATAACTTGCTTAGTCGCAGTTTTGCGTACCTCATTTTTCGAGGAGTGACAGTTGCGATTTTAATTTAATTGCATGTTAAAATGTCGGTGGGTCCTCGTGGGTTCCTTCTCAATGAAAACAGTTGGTTGATTTCCAGTCCAAATTCACACATTTGAAGAGCTTTTCAAAGAGAACATGTAAATTTCTCGTAGAAAATCCTATTTTCATCATTTTGTTATTACCTTCATTCATAAAAAAGAGATAACTTAGAACTGTTTTGGTTTATTTTTGAAAATTTGTATTTTTTTTAAATTTGATCAAAAGTGCGAAAAATTTACTGAAAACAAGTTCAAGCATCGCAATAAACTAGTCTAGTAACTAAACAATAAAAATTGGACATTTCTACAAAAAAGCACATGTGCTCTTTGAAAAGGGTCTTTAAATGTGTAAATTGGTATTGAAAATTAACCAACTTTTTAAATCATTCGGCAAGGAACCCAAAAGGACCCACCGACATTTTTTACATGCATTTAAATCATAATCAAAACTTTCACCCCTCGAAAAATGATGTGCGCCACATTGCTACTAATCAAGTTATTACGATTTGAAAAATGTATGGTTTTTACCTTTTTTTCGATTATGGCAGAAAAAAAACTGCAAAACGCATAAGTTTTCTTCTAGAATATCTCATTTAAGTCTATTTCAATTGAGTACTGTGGAACTTGGAGGTATTGTAGAGCTGAAAACAAAAATATGTGAAAAATAATTTTTTTCATGTTTTTTTTAAATTATTATTTTTAACAAGGAAAGCAAACAGCGTAGAGCTTAACAATGCTCCACAAAGTTTATGTTAAAGATATAGTTAACAATTTTGTAGAAGAAATCATGCAAGTATTTTTCTACTGTAGAAATTTAGATTTTGGCGCCACCTTACTCAGAAAAAGAGAACTAATCCAAATCTCTGGCCAGCAGTCAATTTTGACCACAAATGTGTGGTTCCTGGCCCACTGTGCTTCTATGATATATATCCCGCCAAATCGTCACGAAGTGGCATGACCCTCCCATAATTAAATGAAATTTTGTGGGCATAAAGGCTTATTTTCCCAAAAATTATCTAGACTAACATTTGAAAAGGGCATAACTTTTCAGGCAAAAATTTTATGAAAATTTTTAGCTCGAAAATTACAATTCCTACACAAATGTGGTTTATGAGATAATTGTGGAAGAATGATTAAATTTTAAAAAATATCGATTTTTTAAATACTACACTAAGAAAAATGTTATTCAAAAAGTGATACTTAATTTTACTAAAAATACCATTTCAGAGTTTGATGATTTTTTTTCTAAGTCGCGTAGTCAGGCCTACAAGTTCATTGCAACTTGTACATATTGATGGGGAAAAAGTTTTTCTTACAAAAACTTTTTCGTGATTTTTTTTTTAAATCATGAAATTTATATTTACAGTGTAGATTTCCAACCTTCAATTCAAAAACTGCTTTGTTGAATTGATTTTACTGATTTCGAAGAAATAAGAGCTTCGATCATAATAATTGATGGTAAAATCAAGTGGAAATCCTACACTGCAAAAAACGCAAACTAAAAACTTAAAGTCGAGTTAACAAAAATTGGCCATCTCTGAGGACGATGATTTTTTTTTGATGGTGGGAAATAATTAGGTTTACATCTCTCTGAACATTGCAAAGTGAGCACTCTTAAGGGAAAAAAGATTTTCTAATAAAAACTTTTTTATGTTTTTTTTAACGAAAAAAGAAAAACAAATTCATTTGGTTTATAATGATTCCATCGACTTTGGGCGTATTTAAAAATAAGAACTAAAATAAAACATATTACCGCGAATCACCGTTTTATCAACCTTCATGGAGCGTTTGACTTAGTCTTAATAAAAATGACCAGATCATTTTATTTCCAATAATAATAATATTAAAAATCTATGTCTGCATTTACTTTATTGTGTTGTCTTATCAAATAAATTAAAAATTTCAGGGTCATTTTAGAATAAGAATACTTTTTAGCAGCAATTTGATGTTTACTTATAGGTACAAACGAACGAAAGTTTTGTTTTCCGACAATCGTTTTGGCTTTTTTAATTAACTCTTAAGGTCCTCTGACATTTGTGTGTATTTCTCTTAAGATACGTAAATGAAATTCAATTTAGTGATACCTTTCTAAACTAGTAGTTTCGATTAAAAACAATACACTTATAAAAGTATGGACATGGAAAATTGTTTGTTCGAAAAACTTTTTTCCCTTAAATACGCACAAGTTGCAATGTATGGACGACTTGTAGGCCTTATTATTTTCCGTCGAAGAAAACAATTCAATCAAATTCTGAGATGGCTATTTTTGGGAAATTGAGTTTAGTTTTTGAAATGCATTTTTTTCAGTGTAGGATTTTAAAATATGTTTTGTCATTTTTTTTTTCAATTCAATCATTTTTCTAAAATTCTCCCTTAGACAACATTTGTGTAGAATTTGTAATTTTATAGCAAAAAATTCTCATAAAAATTGGCCTGAAAAGTTTGACCCTTTTCAAATGTTAGTCTAGATCTTTTTTAGGAAAACAATGTATGCCAAGTACCTTAACCACGCGTGGACTATACACACACAAAGTTTCATTCAATTCTGAGAGAGTCATGCCAGATTCTGTGTCGAGTTGGCTCAAAATCCGTCATATGTGATTTATTTAATTTTTATCCAAGAAACTTTTCTTCTAAGATCCTTGTTGAATCTACTCACCTTCTTTTTCTAGTTTATTTCCCGGTTCCGAAAGTTTCGCTAGCGATTGCGAAATCATTTGCATTTAAACGGTTGACAATTGCCATTTGAAATCCGGAACCGGAAATATTCCCTTTCATAGAAATGAAAATTTAAGATTGAGTCCAACGACACCCGTACATAACCTTTTTTCTTCTCAAGGAAATTGAGATTCGGAGCTCGGATTTTCTTTGTGTTCTCCTTCACATAGCCTTAGTTTTAAGTGGCAATTCACCCCAAAAAAAGTGTACGAAAAAACAATCAAAACAACAATCTAGCACCGTAACGCTAACATAAAATTACAATACAAACTGAATAGGAACACATTAACACAAGGTAATGGCAGAGGGGGAGTTCCCGATGCAAATGAACATACAAACGCAGGTGGAGCAGAATAAAAAAAGAAACGGAAAAAATGCAGCCAAAGTCAAAGAAACCTTAAAACAGTTAAGTATAAAAAGGGAGAGAGCGCGCAGAGGAAACATACATAAAGATTAACCCTTGTGAGGAGCACGGTCACAATTAGACGACCGAATGGCTGGATGGTGGGAAGAAAGGATTACTTTATTTATATTTAAAAAAATACGTGACGCAACTTGCATCTGGCAGCAGCAGAGGATGTCAGTAGAAGGGAAATAACAAATGGAAGGAACATGAATAAAAATTGAAAAGAAAAACCAACGAGTGAGTCATATTTTTGGTGGGACACGCTTTTTTGTTGTTGTTTTTTCCTACAGGAAATAAATTGGTGGATTTTAAATGTTTTTTTTTTGTGACGGGAAAACTTCGAGAGCACGAATGATTGGGGAAAGATGCACTCTGACCGGCTATACAAATTGAGATAATAATTTTAATGAGACACCGGTACAGAAACAGTGAAATAATGCTGCAGCAGATTAAATGACATCACAAACGAACAATTTTCGTCGTGCTTTTCGAGTACCAGTTTGGGGTTGGTTTGGGGGTGGTGGGGTACCAGTTAGCAACAATAAAGTCATTCTAGTCGGATTTGGTTCTGACTTTTATTTCGGCATTTTTTTTTTTGTAGAGGCTGAAGCGCAAAGGAATTTCGGGCCCGAGTCATGATTTCATTTCAGAATGATAATGAGGATGCCACTTTCTAGTTTTTTTTCGGTATGAAAGAGAGAGAAAAAAGGGTTTCGTTTTTATAATGGAGGAGAATTTTTGTTTTGAGAGACAATACTTTGACTTTAAAATTTAACATGATTGTTAAACGAATGAAGAGAGAGGCAGCAGACTTTAATCTCAAGCTCACACAACCCATGACCCAGAAGCTCGGAAAAAGAATTTTCCACATAAAATCTAATGGCGATTAGTGACTGGTGCTAGGATGTTTCGGGTGGTTCATTTCGGGTGCCGGATGTGTAGGCAAAAATTTGTTAAACAAAATGAAGCTTGGTCCTGATGGGGTTGAATAAGTTGTGAGCAGCAAGCAAGCACACACACATTTTGAACGTTTCCGTCGGGCCAGGGCGATAACAGCCGAGAGCGAATATCGTATTCGGAAAATCTTAATTTATTTCTATGCGGACTAGACCCGGTGCCGCCGCGCTCCATTTCGGAAATTCAACGGCAGTAGCAACCGGATCGGGCTGGTTCCGCAGAAGAAAGTTCTGCATTTTGGGCTCATAAAATTAAAACAGTGGAAACGTTGTTATCTCGATTCCAGAGCGCTCTGTGTAAATTACATGGAGGGTAACTAATGAGTCGATGACACAAAATTCTGGGGGCAGCTTATCTTGACTAGTCGCCTGGATGGTTTTGATTATTTTGCTGAACGGGAGCGCTTTAAAGAATTCCAGGATGCGAAAGTTCTTCCTATCAAAACAAAAGAAGAAAAACATTGCCTACCGAAAGGCG
Organism: Uranotaenia lowii; assembly: GCF_029784155.1. Taxonomy (NCBI): domain Eukaryota; kingdom Metazoa; phylum Arthropoda; class Insecta; order Diptera; family Culicidae; genus Uranotaenia; species Uranotaenia lowii. The sequence goes on from NC_073692.1 coordinate 42,868,708, forward strand.
TTGATCATTTCTGTTGTTATTGGGGAAACGTTGGCATCAAAATATACGTTCAGGCGTTTGAGAACAGTAACACTCAAATGAGTGTAACACAGCAGACTTAGCCGATTCGGGATCATTTTTGATTTTCTCAAACCTTGGGGTCTAAAAAGCTTCGATTTGGTTTAAAACTCATCCATGCTTTTACATGAGTAATTTTAAACTTTTAGGTTTGTATAAACATTAGTTTTGTTCCTTCTGTGAAACCGAGCCTCATGGTTTTTGTGCCTATTTATAAATTCTCTGAAGGAAATTTTCCGCTGAAAAACTTTGTCAAAGACTGTAACTTCGTATCTTATTAGGCAAAAAAGTTATTCTCTTATAAACAAGAGCATGACTATTGGCATTGAAAAACAATACAATTACAATTGAATTTATTGTTTTTCATAGCAAAGAGACATGCTTCTGTTAAACAGCTAATAACTTGGTTGCCTAATAAGACACGAAATTTCGGCTTTCGACAAAGTTGTTTAGCGAAAAACTTTCTTCAAAAGATTCCCGGAAACATTTTGTGCTGTAAACATCTTTAATAGCTCTCATTCCTAATCTTTGTGGAACTGTGAAAACATCAATTAAATTTCATTTTTAAAGATTTTAAAATTATAAAATTAATATTTTTATGTAAATGTATGTAATTACAGAAACTTAGCCTTCCAAAGTTTTTCTTAATGTAGGACGCATTTTCTTAAACATATTTTCATGAGGAATAGTTCGTACTAGGTATTCGTTCAAATTTAATTCTCACATAAAAAAATGCCAAACTTTCACTTTCATTCACAGTTCAATTCGTATTCGTATTCGTAAGCGTATTTGAATGAGTATTTGAATGTGCGAGTTTAGGGTCATATTGCCCCGAACGAACATTTTGAAGGTAACGACAAAGTCAGTAATACAAAAGTAGATGCCTTAAAATACAGATTGTGCAAAAAAAACTGTAGGGGAGATAAGGGCATAATGGCCACCTTAAAGAAGACGCTTATTTAACCATAGAAAACAGCTATAATATGTGACTTCCATCGTTGTTTCGTGTTCAGACACTAAAAAAGTCAATTTCCTAACTGGATTATACTTGAAAAGGTAAATAAAAACGTTTTAAAATTCATTTCAAAAATTTTTTTTCCGAAAGCTGAAAATCAGTCACTGTAGGGGCATAATGAGAACCTCCCCTGGGGCAGTATAAACAACATTATTCGAGGCACAATGAGCGTTTTTTGCCGTGGAATCTAGCGAATTTCACTCGATAAAGTCAACTGAATAATAGAGCTTGACTTGTTTCGTCTGACGATTTGGCCTATTGGTTAGATGTCGGAGAGGTAATCGGTAGGCTCGAGTACGATTCCTGTTCGAGGTGGCTTTGCATCACCCGCCAAGATGCTACTAGTCATGAAATGCAACAATCAAAATAATCGATCATGAATGGTAAATGAAAACAAATCTCTTCGAACAGGAATCGAACTCGAGCCTACTGATTACCTCTCCGACATCTAACCAATAGGCAAAATCGTCAGATGTAAACTGGTAAAGCTGTAGCTTTATCATCCAGTTGACTACATCTAGTTGAATTCGCTGCTAGATGCTACGGCAGAAAACGCTCATCGTGCCCCGAATAATTGTGCTCTGTTGGCCCCGAGTCAACAAGCTAAAGTAAAATCGTGTTTTAAAATTGATTAAAGTGAAAAAACAAAAATTTAATGATTGTGAAAATTGAGAAAAAATGTGTTCATCATATTGCAGTGCTTTATTATATATTAAGTTTTTTTAACAATCATATAAGCTTATTTTTCAGAGCTCAAAAATTATACTATTTTTGCCACTTGAGAACCGAGTTGGTTTTTCTAAAATATTTTCGTAAAAATGATAAGGAGATTTCTTTTATGCTGAACAATTAATACTTTAGAAAGTACGGAGCTTATCCTCATAAAAATTTATTTAAGAAAATACGTACTTTTGTAGAAAAGTGGAATGCTTATTATGCTCCGGGTGCTCTTTATGCCCTAATCTCCTCTACATTGCTCTAGATCAAGGTGTTTTTGAGAAAAAAATCTTTTTTTTTGTGATTTAATCCAAAAATTCAGTTATGCATTTTTGTGATGCTAATTCTTTTAATTTCATTGAAAATTCATGATAAATTGGGTCTTTTCAACATTTTTGTTGGGGAAAATCATTTTACATTGAAAATGTTATCATACTTTTGTAAATCAAAATAGAAACCTTAATTTTAGAGAATAAAGTTTACAAAAAATTCCAGTTTCTTATGGATCACGATAAAATTTATTTATAATAAAAAATATGGTAACATTAAGTATTTAGCTCAATTGATAAAACAATTATTTCCCAAACCGTTTTCCATGAGTTTGAGCTAGAGTGTAAACATCAAACACTAGAGAATCGGACAGGTTTTCAACACCAAGCCACCAATTGAATCGTTAAGTATTATAAAACGGCAAACCCGGCGTATTTTGCTACAGATTGTAGAACTGAAGGAATTTGTGTTAAAAATAAATTGAATTTTTGTTCATTAGTATACATCGTTTTCATTTTGTATTTCAACATCAAGGACAACCTCTGAAAATGAAAGCTGCTTCTAAAAGATCGAATAGTAATGGCAATGAAGAGTGATTCTTATTCTGAAATAATGACTTTGCTTTGTTGGTTCTCGAGTTGTGCCAAAAAATATGTCTTATTAAAGCCTTCCTCCTCCTTACAGTGCCGTCGTCCCTCTGCAAGAAAGAATCAAAAAAACATGATGGGTCAAGACCCATCTCTGGGTCGCAATTTAAAAATAGAAATAAGGCGGTGCCAAACACCGAAATTGGCTGGATATCCAAATACGGCAAACGCATAATTTCTCATCATAACTGACAACCCGTGCAGGATATGAGAAGGCAATGCAAATCTTGCCGTGCTTAAAAATGTCCAAACTTGATTCCAACTACCGTAAGAAGAAATAAATGATGGGAATAGAAATAGACCAAGAAAAATGATTATGATCACATGGGAGAACTATTCCCTTCATTCCGATAGACATCGACACTCAACCAGTATAATATTCATACGCCAGGTTGGTCTCCTGTAGTAGAATGTTAATACATGGGCCCCGGAGAGGCGCAAGATGTGGGTTCAAGTCTCACCGGGAGACAAGGCGAATTTTTTTTTCGCATGTTTTTCAACATCGATTTTCTCTTATCTAGTCCCTGAAATTTCATCTAAGTTGGATTCATTTCTCTACAAAAAAAAAGTTTCGCTGACTGAATGTTTGAGTCAAGACCCATCTCTGGGTCGCAATTTAAAAATTATAAATCAAAAAAATTTACTTTTTGTGTGCTTGAATTGGTACGCTGTGACCCCAATCAAAGTGATTTTTGGTTCTATTCGAACTTAATTTTATATCTTTTATGTCCATAAAACTGACACCATAAGAAAAATGCAAAGGTTTTGCATACATTCAGGGATAAAAACCGCGTGTGAGACATAAAGGCATTATTTTGGAAGCTAGTATTTTATAACGGTCAAAGGTTACAGAAATTAACATTCAAAGTCAGGATAGATTGGTAAAAACTTTAGCAGAAATGCGTATGTTTTTAAAGCTTTTAATAACATTTTTTCATTTATTAAATTTGAGCAAAAATGACGAAGTTTATAAGAAAAGATCTAGAAAAGTGATAAATAAATAACACTAGCTTACAAAAACTGAAAAAAAAATCGTGAACTTCATCGCCTGACCCAAATTTTGGTTTAGCAAAAGTTTTAGACTAGAAAATAACATTTAAAAAATCTGATTTTCTTTTGTGCTTGGAAATTAATTCGAAGCAAAGATTTCAAGTGGTTATTTATCAACATCGGTTGAAAATTGGAGAAGTTATGGTTATTTTTCCTTAACAGTAATTTTTGAATAATTTAACGAACCGCGGTGTACTGATCATAGTATAGGAAGAATTAAATATGGTTAATCTCTCTCGATCCAAGCCAAAATAAATTTATAGCACACCAGAAGGTCACATGCCAAATTTCAGAATGGTTTGATCATGAGGAGGAGTGGCTTGAGTCTCAAGCGTAAAAGGGATTTTATGGTTTTTTGCTCGAGAGAAGCGAAAAATACTGGTTTTTCATTGATAATTTTTTTTTCTCATCTGACTGATTGCTCTTTATGAATATATTTCATATGCCCTGAATTTGTGACAAACATTTTACTCGAAGGCTGCAACTCGATTTTCAGCTAAAATACAATCTTTAAACCGCAATAACTTTTTTGTTTCAATTCCAATTGGGTTGCAGTCTTCGAGTAAAATGTTTGTCTCAATCTTTGAGAAAATTGTTCATAAAAAGCAATCAAGCAATCTCTTTGAAAAAAAAAATTATAATGAAAAACCAGAATTTTTCGTTCCTCCCGAGCAAAAAAACCTTAAAATTCCTTTCACGTTTGAGATTCAAGCAACCCCTTCCCATGGTCAGATTGTTCTGAAATTTGGCATGTGACCCTCTGGTTAGCTAAAGAGCAATTAGCTAAAGATCGGCTTAGAGCAAGTCAGATTTATCATGTTTAATTCTTCCTATATTAAAATATTAAGCAGTGTTCGGCATCGCTAATTGAAAAATTAGCGGCGCTAATTAAATCGCTAACTCATTCAAATTTAGCGATCGCTAATTAAAACCGCTAAATGAGCGGAAAAATGTATCGCTTCAAGCTTAAAGCGCTAATCGCTAATCGCTAACTGTTGATAAACAATAACGTAAACAGGATGGCAATAGCATGGATTATGGTTGCATCTCAATTCGTTTGCTCAAATACTTTACAAACATAGTGCAGATTGTTTTTTGTGCCCAGTCTGTTGAAAAATCTTAAACCAGGTTCCACTTTTTTTTCAAACTTTCAAAATAGTAATGCCAAATTCTCATGATAGGAGCATTGCCAAACGTGTATCTAAAAAACTAAATGAAATAAATATGAAAATTCATTCTATGGTGATACTATCTTATTTTTATTTTACCAGATTTGAAATACTTGTAAAAATACTGCTTTGTGAAATGTAAATATCTCATCCACTTAAAAAAAGTTGTAAAAAGCGGATTTTCCCAGCATTTATTATTCGAGACTTGAAGTGTGAGATAGTAATCTGAGATCTAAAAAAACTTAGAAATTTGGAAAAGCTTTTGAAAATCCATCGATTAACCTAAAAAGCACATTTCAACAAATCACCGCATGTGGACGACCATGCTAAAGTCATGTAAAATATTGATCAAGTAGGCCGTTTACTGTACTTTTGAAAGCAAAAAACAGTATCTAAAAATTGACCTTCTAGCTTTGAATTATATAAATGATGTTTGAAATAGTATATAATAGTAAATATTTATTGAATTGTTTGTCTGAGAATGTTGAGAAAAGAAGTACTTAAAGAGAAAAAAAGTTAATCTGTATGAGGCACTTCTGCCCAGAGACCATTCGAAGTGACCGTTTTCACTTGGAGCGCATTTTGGTGTAAGAATGATGCCCGATGTCTCCTTTACTTGTCAAATAACAAAAAGTCTACTTCTATCAGTAATAATTTGTGAATTTGAAACAAGTAAATGGAAGTTGGCGTTCTTTATTTAGCGGAACCAAAAATAGCGGAACTTTTTAATTCGCTAGCTCAATCAAAATTTAGCGGCAAAATTAAACCGCTAACAAAAAGTTATCGGACTAACTAGCGATTAGCGAATTAGCGTTTTTGTGCCGAACACTGATATTAAGTTTAGTACACTGCGTTTCTTTAAATTATTCGAAAATGCAAATAATACTGTTTTAGCAAAATACCCATAACTTCTTCAATTTTCATCAGATTTGGATAAATAACCACTTGAAATCTTTTTTTCAAATTGAAATTTACAGTCCATAAAAATCAGATTTTTTAAATGTTAACATCAAGTCGAAAGCTTTTCTCTGAAAAAATGCACTTTTTTCATATTTTTTCTATCACATTCATATCTTCATTGATAGCAACAGTAGGGGAGAATGAGGATACTTGATTCCTTAGCTATATCTCCAAACTGGAATGTCGTACAAAGATCAAATGTTCTAGAAAAATGTGCCAAATGGAACAAAACAGCAATGGTTGAAGCTGAAATTTTTTTAACAAAATAAGTTTTTTGGTTATTGAACTTTGTTTGAAAAATTTCACAAAATGTGACTTGAAGATCTTTTTTCATCGTTTTAAAATGTTCCTAACATGGAGATATTATATCAAAAATATTTATTCCAATACATCAATCTTTCGAGTGTAAATTGAACTTCAAAATACAATATTATCAAAGCGATGGAAAACTCCCAACTTTTTTCAGAAAAAGTTTAAAAAAATGTTGATTTTAGGTACAATTGATCCCCAATATATGGGTACAAATGATCCCGGTATATTCTTCTTCTCAATGGATCGTGGTCATTGCTGATTACGAGATTACTGATATTAATCCAATAACTAACATTGATCCATCAATTATATGAAGAAAAGGGCTAAAATAATTGATTTTCTCTTGTTTATAAAAAATTGCGCCCGTAAGTATGCAATCTCATAAAGGTTGAGAATAAGCTACAGAATTTTTTTCAGACAATTATAGATTGTGAAATGAGAACAAACATGACCAAAATAGTCAATTAACATTCTATGTTGGGGTTTTGTTTGATTTTTTCCATGGATTAGGGCTTCCTGAATAAAGGATCAAGTCTCCCTTAATTTAAAAAAATATCGCAATTTTTTTACTCCCACGAAAATGCTTCTAGTTCATCAACGGGTTCAAGTATCGTTCTAACTTTAGGAGCATAGAGACTTAAAGTTACACGCTGTCAGAAAATTTAAAAGAGTGCAAGTTGCTAAATTTTTCCAAAAAGATATGGTGCAAATAAGAAAAGGGGATCAAGTTTCCCCACTCTCCCCTACTGTTCATTAGGTATACGCAAAAATAAAGTTCTAAATTGATAGCAAATTTATTTACCTTTTTTTTCGTTTTTTTTTCTTTTTCACCTTAATTTATGACATTCAATATACAAAAGAGATATTGTTATATAAGTACATGTACTTTTTATTTTTATTATTCCATAATTTCATATTTCAAGCATAGCTCAAAAACTGTTCTACTGACATTTTTTTGAGTTTCATTTTCGGATTCTGCGCCCGATTTCACATTAAAATTGAACTTCAGCTTACTTAGTTCAAAAATGCTGTAAACTAGAGTAATCGTTGCCTAGATCTTAGGAAAAGTTAATTTTTTTTTTACAAAAATACTGGACGAGTTTCGATAAAATTACTGATGAAGTTTCAAGACGCATTCATGGTTTAGCAAATGATAAACATTAGTTTAAAACTTGTACGCTATTTCTTTCGAACTTGCTTCAAGTACTAATGCTGTACATTAAGAAATACAGAAGTCACACATGAACATGTGTGATGCCACTAATTGGTACTGCTACAGGGTTGCCAATTTATTTTTTTTCCAAAATCAGGGACAGGTAAAAGACAAGTAACGGAAATTTCACTCGAAGTGCTGACCTTTTTTTGGTAGTCGATCCACATTTTCACTTCAGGATTGTTATCTTATGCAGTTTTTTACCGCCCATTTTTATCAGATTTATAAGAATCAGTCAAAATCAGGCTTATTTAAAAAAAATCAGGGAAATCCAATCGCTTATCACGATTTCACGTTGTCAAAAAATCAGGCAAATCCTGAAAAATCAGGCACATTGGCATCTCTGCTGGCAGGCGTACTGCAGGCAGCGTTGCCAACCTTCCAGATTTTTCTGGAATCTTCCAGATTTTTATGTGTCATCCAGAAATACAGACCTCATGTTGCCTGGGCCAGACTTTTCATAAATTATCCAGATTTGTCCAGAAATTCCTATAAGCTCAACGTTTTAATAAAAACAAAATAAACTATTGAAATCCAAGACCTCATAACAGCAACACTGAATTTACTGTGAAGCTGAATACAGAAGTTATTTTGACAGCTGAATAGGTTTAAGCTTTCGTTCATATAGACTCAGACATTGATTATTTTCAAATAATGAGGATTGAGTATTGACTACAATATTGCGATCTAGCGACCAAAAAAAAAAAGGTCGTCATCTATAAAGTTAGTCATCCAGACATCTCTGACATTTCTGAAAAACAGTTGGCATCCCTGACGGCAGGGCTGCTTCCAAATATCAAAAGCCTTTTCGCTCAAAGGCTTTTATGCGCATTCAGTGGAATCTTTCCCAAATTGAAGCTGAACCACTGATCACACTGACATGACACTTCGAACAAGAATTCGACCATTTTTAGGCTTTTTTGTCACATTTTGCAGGTTCGCAATACCGACGGTAGGTGGCGAATCAAACCTTAATCAGGGGTTCGATAAAAAACCGACAGACAGTGTGTACATCGATGATGCGGCATCACTTTTTGATGGTTATGTTCGATGCGTCAAATAATGCGAATTCAATCCTTTTTCGGAAGCCAAATAATATGAGAGAGCTTGAAATTGGATTATTTTCAAGACTGACATAATAGAGATTCCTGAAAACAAATTTGAACTAGATGAAAGCATCATATTAGTAAAAGAAGACCTTCAATTATGCCTATCATACTTGTTGGCGTTGTGCAGACTTGTTTCCAGAAATTATGGAAAACGCGTTTTCGAGCTAAGGCTTTTATGCGGATTCAGCAGACGCTAGCTAAAAATGGCTTGAAATGAAACGCCTCTCCATTCAAATCAGTTCGTTCACGGATTTGATAAAACAGACAGAGATTTTGCTGCATCAGATTCTCGACATTCAAATACGCGTCAAATTATGCTGTCCAATTTTCGGAAGCCAAATCTTAAATTTTGATTAGAGCCCTGAATGGAATTATTTCCAACGTTTAATAATTTCGACTAGCTGTAAACTAATAATATACAATAAAATGAAGAAAACATTAACTTTGATGAGTGTTTACCAAAAAAAAAAATCGAACTATTTCGCTGTTCGATTTTCTCTGAACGGGATATTGTCGATCGAAACAGAATCGAAAGCATTGTAAGATAAATTGAACTGATTTCAACTCCAGAGGATTGGTCTGAAAGCATCTATTGAGCAGGATTTTATTTTTTTTTGTAGCGAAGCAGCGAAAGCTAACGATTTTTCTCGATTGTTGGGAGTCTTTCCAATGATAAGTTCACTCTGGGTGGAATTAAATTTCGGGGGACACAATCGAAATGGGAGAAAGAACACGAAAAAGGGGGAAAACTTTTTTTCTGCCGCTAGTATTTATTAATCTTTGAATAGAGCTTTTCGTGGGAGAACTAATAGAAGGAAGTATGTAAGTGTCCCGATAAAGTCGTTGGCTCAAAAAAAGCTTTTGCACTAACTGATCTTTGAAATCTGATTTCAATTTAAGGATTCGCTAAAATAGTATTGTTCAAAATGGGGGAAATTCACAGGAATTGTGATTGCTGCAACAGTTTTTTTTTAGTTTGTTGGGAATAGTCGATGGATTCGAGAAAGTCAACAGTAAGCGTGGATCTTTAAGTGTATTTTCAAAAGACCCGGTTAATATTCCGGTATTAAAACATAACCAATAAAATATTGCTAAATAAAGGCAATCAAAGTTACTTTTGAGTGGGCGAAATTTCACTTTCTTTGTTTTTGAAATAGCCCACGAAACTTGTGTAAACATCCCAACATTTTGTTTAACACCACAGAGAACTGTCAAAACAAAGCTGAGAAAAAATAACTAATTTTCAGTCAGTTTTCAATAGGTCGTATGAGCAACTTGGTTTCATGATGAACTTGTTACGAAACTCCAACGGGGATTTTCTTGAAGCCTGCCAAGTAGCTCATACGACCTGACTGAAAATTAGTTATTTTTTCTCAGCTTTGTTTTGACGATTCTTTGCACAGTAAACGAAAATTACCGAGTTCGGTAATTTTTTTTACCGAAATCCTAACATGTGTAAATCGTTAAACTGTTCGGTAATTTATTCGTTAAAAAATAAACGAACATCGGTAAATCGATTCTTTATTTTACCGGTAAAAAAATTACAAAAATCGGTAGTTTTCGTTTAATGTGTGTGGTGTGTTTGGAGACATCTGGTGGCACAGCCCAAAAAAACAAAAATAAGTTCAAAAAGGGTGTTGGAATGTTTACACAAGATTCGTGGGCTAGCTTGAACGTCTGTTCTCTGTGTCTTTATGACAAATTTTCGGATATTTGACTGGGTCATACTTTATACTTGTAATGTTATAATTCTTTCAGTTGATCGTAAACTGATATTAGGAAGTATGTTATGTCAAACCGTTGAATAATTTTCACCGTTATCGTTTTGTTTACAAACTGTGATCTTCATCGGGTACGCATTTGCTTTAAAAGTAAGAATAAAAACACTGATAACACTGACAGAACACTTGGGACAAAAATTCGACCATTTTCATGCTAATTTGTTTTGTCAAACTTTGCAGGTTTGCTTTACCGACGATAGGTGGCGAAGCTATAATTTTTCCGATACAAATGCCCTGTAGGAAAATTGTACCTGTTTAGCCCGATATTATCGTAGGAATTGCCTAATTTTTTCTTAAAGATGGGTAGCACTTTCTAACTGGGATAGCATTTCTTCAAATCGATCGATGCGCACTCTGGAATCGATATTGCGTACTATTGGAAAAATTATCCAACAAACGAAATCGAGTGTCCAGTCAGTATGGTCAGTGATAAAAACGAAATAATTGTCGTTTGTCAAAAAAAAAAAATCGATTGCCGCGTATTCATAATCTCGATACTTTTAATTGATTTTTTAAAGGTATAATATAACTTTGGATCATCCAAAATTTAATACAATATAAAAACAATTTTAAATTTATTTCAAAAAGCCAATCCTGCAGAAGGTAGCACAAACAGAAAGGTGTGGACATACTTTCATGGAAAAGCACTTTTTAAAAACCCAATCAACGATGAGATAGCTCCCCAAAAATGCGCGTTTATTTACAGAAGCGATTGAGCTGTCAGAGGTCCGAACTAAATGAAAAGCGTTACGCACACACACAAAAATACGTAGCGAACAACTCCAAAACAAACCCTACTTCAAATGGGAGGGTGTGTGAGCAGGTGGTAGTGGTGGTGTTGAACTTGGTTTTTACTTACAACAACAAAAAATCATCCGTCAAATGTGTGTGTTGAATTGGATGTTTTTATTTTTTTTTGGCAACAATTATTTTTCGGTGTTGGTCCATTGTTTTTGTTTTCGTGGACCAATGAAACAACACCAACAGAAGAATGATGAGACCAGTCGAATCCAAAATGGCGTCCGAAGTTGATTGGTTGATTGATTTGTTGGTTTCGAAGTGTCACGAGTGTTAGTAGTCGGTCAATCGAGTCCGGTAATTTTGGAGTCGTCAGTTTGAGTCAGTGTATTTTTTTTTCGTGTTTTTGAGTTTTTTTTATTTGCGGGAAACAACGTTTTGATTGTCCCACGGTCGTATAGATGATGATTAGTAGCAGAGTACACATGAAAGTAGAAAAGAAAAAAAACATAAAAACTTATGAAGTCTTAAACTACAATTAAACAAATATGTTAAACTACATAATCGGAAAACAAATGTCTGGAATAACTGATTCAAATTTCTACTACACATTTTCCGCGTCAGAAGCAATAATTTCGAAGACGCTAGCTGAAACCCCTTGAAAAGGACTGAATGAAAAACTTGTTGGCACCTAAAATCTGTTTTGTTATTTTTTATGTCGTTTTGGTTTATTTCTAATCAACAACTGCTGAGCTTGTTTTAACCCGGTAGTGCCCATCCCCGCCTTCAGACGGGGAATATAAAAAAAGTAAAAAAAACGCATCGAATAGTAGGATTAAATTTATTTGTCTTAAATGATTAAAAATATGTTAATCTGTCAAACCTTGTTACTGAAAACCATTTGACCTTCTGTTGTCAAAAGTAACAGCTAAGGGAAGCTTAAAATCATAAGAAAACTATAAATGGACCTATTTTTCGAAAAATGATCAATTCGGTAGCCTCATAAATCCTTGATCAATGTGTTTTTCTTTTTAAAAATTGATTGGCAGTTTGATTTTTTGAAAAAAAAAAAAACAAATTCAAAGTTAGGAAGGAGATATGAAAGACTATAACAGTTCGAAAAATATGTACGAAATTAACATCTCATACAAGTTGAAATATTTAAGTTATTTCCAACAAAAACTACATAAAAATATAGCTATGAATTAGTGTTAATGTATTGCAAAATTTAGGAAAAATTTGTTAAAGTGTTGAAAATCTACAACAAAAGCACTGAGATATTAAGTTCCTTAGCCCCTGTGCTTATGCAATTATTGACAAAAAATTATCAAAAAAATTTCTCATCGATGACATTTTTCTTAGAACAAAATTTGTTCAAAATTATAAAACTAAGCTTCAGTGAATTTTTCAGCGAAATAAAAATTGGGTTCCAGAGGGTTAAATTGTACAATTTACAGGAGTTCACAATTAATCAAAAAACTTTAATTAAGTTTTATGAAGAGATTAACCACCGTAATTTTTTGTTTGTTACTTTGATTTATCGGCCTAGCGGTGAAAAGTGATGTCCTTTTTAGTAGGGACATCTAAAGATTATGAAATTTTTATATAGATGGATAGAAGGTTAGAAGAAATGAAAGATGGTGAAAATGAGCGGGTAGAATTTGTCTAGAAGCATTAACATCACATACCAAATTTTTGTTCCTCACGAGCCTGAGGAACAAAAATTTGGTATGTGATGGTAATGCTTCTAGACAAATTCTACCCGCTCATTTTCACCATCTTTCATTTCTTCTAACCTTCTATCCATCTATATAAAAATTTCATAATCTTTAGATGTCCCTACTAAAAAGGACATCACTTTTCACCGCTAGGCCGATAAATCAAAGTAACAAACTTTAATTAAGTTTAGAAAAAATAGAACTTACATAAGCTATGGATTTGATTTATTACCGATTTTTTTCCATACAAAAAAAAAACAAATCCAACTCGTCGAACAAAAACAAAACAACCAATCATCCGAAAAGTCAGCAGCTGTTGATTGGAAAACAGCACAGAACAAAAACCAAAACATAACGATCAATTTCTTGAACCCCCTTTTCCTTTTTTTCCGAACGGTTCCGTATCGAATGATTTTTCCGGAATATAACACCAACAAAAACTGATACCGGCAGTTTGGGAAAACATCTTGGCGCGCTGTTCTGTCAGTGCTATGCTGTGCGGATGGCATAACTCAGGCAGCGAGAAAGTTTTGCTTCTTGAGACTTTAGACTTATGTATATGTTTGGCTTTTTCCCACCATTTTCCTGTATCGCTCTCGTTGTTTATGTTGTTTTTTGTTGTTTTATTAGCAAAAAAACGTATGATAAATCAGAATAAGAGTGTAAATTGAAGCTGCATCCGACTTTTTAATCCGGTGCTTAATCTTCGGAGTAAAGTCCTAATTTGTTTGGGATTTTGCAAACAAAATATAAAAACGGACAGCGGGATTATTTCCTACAACTCGGGTGGCAATATTATTACATTTTTTGTAAGTTGTGTTCTTGTTTATTTTCTTGAAAAAATCATCAATATTTACAAATAAAAAAATATCGGAGAAAATCGTTAGAAAGTGATTTTTGAATGATTTTAAGACAATCGAGTTTCCATTCGAATTCCCATTCCCTAACGACCTTAACGAAAGACCGTTCGGCCGAACGATCATTCGACAAAACGATGATTCGGATTTATGACTATTCGGCCTTATGAGTATTCGGCCTACCGACCATTCCACCTAATGACCATTTGGCCTAACGATCGTTTTTTTCCTAGTCTTTTCGGCCCTGCAGCCATTCAGCCTAACAAGTTGTTAGTAACAACAATTATAAAAAAAAAATCGGGAAATCAACCTTCGCCCAGATGTCACTTTCGGCCTATTTTCCTATTCGGCCGAACATTCTTAGGTCTGTCACCAAGATTGCCGAAATTTTTTTGTGGTTTAAAAAAAAATTTATAGGAATTTCACAAGAAAAAGATTGAAAATAAATAATTTAAAAAAAAAATACGATCCGAATCTTTCATCGGAATACCAGAATTTAATCTGAGTCTTACAAAGGAAAATCAAGATCCAATCCTAGTCACGGTGTGTTTCGTAGAAGGACTTAAAGGGAAAAAAATACAGTAACGCAAATTTTTGCATGGGCAGAAAAAACAGCTTTTTTCGGCTCATTTTCACCAAAAATTATAATATTTTGTTGGTGACCCGCAATACAAAATTTTTTTTTTGAAAATTTTCTATTAAAATTCTTCCAAAAATAAATGTATTTTTTAGTGTTTTATAATTTCAGAGATGCTAGTTATGTTAATTTTAACTTCCAATACTTTTAAATTGAACTGATAACTGAACAATGCAATCACGAAAAATTTTCTAATTAGTTTAAAACTAGTTACAGGGCTGTTTAAACGTTAAAAATTCTTAAACAGTATTTTCTAATATTAAAATTTAAATACTGGCTGGCCAATCCTTTAAGCAATCGGAGAGGGTCAAATTATCTAGATTATTTGAATAATCTAGAATAATATGAATCCATATATGAATCCATTTGAATCCAGTGTCTTTAGATTTTCTGATTGGGGCAACACTGGAGGGAATTTTATTTAAAAAAAAAGCTCAATGATTAAGAAAATCAGTTAACACTATGAAACGTTATAACTTTTTGTGATAAAGCTTATCGTGATGCGTTGGTCTCAATTCAAGCTTTTAAAAAATTAAAAAAAAATTCAATATGCAAAAGTAAATGATCCATTAAAATCAAATAAGAAATTACTTTTTAATAAAAAGTTTTTATACTTCTTCTGATTAAAATGTTTCAAAATTCCATTTGCACTTCAGACTCAATTCAAATCGCTTCAGCAATTCAATCTAGTTTTAATTTTACTTGTTTCTGTCTTTTGATACAATGTTCACTATTAGCCTGGAGTTTCCTTAAACCTTTTTACTTTTATTATTTTTTAGCTCAATTTTTGTAACTCTGCTGTGATTTTTCCATGAAGCATTAATGTTACAGTAAAACAATCATAACTTCTACAATTTTATACCGATTATCTTAAAAACTATAGAAATCATTGGTATGAATAAACCATAGAAATCCATAAAAACAAAAAAAAAATTAAACGCATAAATCTCATCTAAAACCGTTGATGAAATTGAAATATCTCCTGAAAAAAATCGTTTTTCATCGTTTTGTTGATCAACAGTATCAACAAGTACTTCAATTCTTACGCAAATATGAAGTTCAAATGATTGATAGAAAATTTATTCACCTTCAATATGAGAAAAAGAAATTTAAAATGTATGATCTGTAGCGGAAGAAAAACGGATTTCAGTGCAAAAACTTTAACTTTTAACGAAATTTTATATTTTAAAATCTATGGAAAACTAGTCTGCTTGGATGTGTATAAATTTAATCTGAGATACACAAAATTCAAAAATGCCATTAACGAGTGGTATCATCAAACATTTAATTTTTGATTTCTCAAGTGCGTATCCATATGCATTTGAGCCTACAAATATTTCAAAGGACAATTTTGAAAAAAAGAAAAGATTGTTAATATTTTGGTGGAAGCCAATCAAATGTTGTTGGACTGTTCTTACTCATGTTTTTTTTTTAACCAGAATTAGTTCTCTAAGATATATATGTAGGTATCAATTCAAATTCATGTTACATGTGGATAGCACCAGTTATAACAAAGGTATTAAAAATAATAAAATTTTGAATAAAATGATCATATATAAATTAAATAAATAATTTTCAATGAGATAAGTTACTATTCCATTGCACTGGAATAATTTAACAGATAACAATTTCTACAAATCTTCAAAAAAAAAAAAAAACAAAACATATGGGGACTCACCGACCAAATATTTCAATTTTGCCTGAAAATTATTCTGAAAAGTCCATTTAATTTTCCATTTCTGAAAAAGTTAAAGTTACTGTATTTTTTGTTTTAATCATCTTTTATAAACACACCGTGTAGTCTTTCATCGGAATGTTAAACAATCCGAATCTTCCAACGGAATTTCAAATTAGGATCTGAGTCTTTCATCGGTATCCCAAAAACACGTCCGAGTCTTTCATCGGAATTTCAAACAATCCGAATCGTTCATCGGAATTTCGAATTACGATCCAAATCTTTCATCGGAAGAACAAAATCTAATCCGAATATTTCATCAGAATATCGAAATATTATTTCGGGCCTTTCATCGGAATATCAAATAATAAGAAACTTTCAGTGGATTTTCAATTTTCGATCCGAATCTTTCATCGGAATACCAGAATCTAATCCGAGTCTTTCATCGGAAAATCAAGATCTAACCCGAGTCTTTCATCGGAATATCAAACAATCCGAATCTTTCAAATGGAATTTCAAATTAAGATCCAAGTCTTTCATCGAAATATCAACAACCAATACGAGTTTTTCATCGGAATTATCAAAACAATCCGAAGCTTTCATCGGGATTGAAAATGGCAACCCGAGTCTTTCATTGCAATCAAAACACTTTATCCGAGTCTGTCATCGAAATATCCAAAATCCAAAATCCGAGTCATTCATCGGAGTTGAAAAAAAAAACCTCGTGTTCATCAAACATTAGGAGAATTTTAATTTAAATTCTTAAACTAGAACATTTTAAGGAAATTATTCAAAATACAGAAAAGAGAATCCGTGACTGATATTCGAATTTCAATCTAATCTCCTTTGAATAGATACCGTAAACTGATCAACTAGAAATTTTTGGAGATAATCATCATTAACTAAGTAAGAAGTTGAAATATCTGAAAACTGTTTACTACGTTTTAAAGCCTATTATTTGAGCTATAAAAAAGCTAAATTTAGATTTTATTAGAAGATTTTTGATACTACTGAAGATGTAATTTTAAAATCTTAAAATATCTGGTTTTTCGAAGGCTCGCAAACAAACATCTCTCCTGATCAAATTTAAGCATTTAGGAGAAAATGGGTTGTTTTATGTGAAATTTCATTTTTTTTTCTTTGTTTATTTTTAGTTCAAGTGTTATTTTTATGGTCATTTGGTGAAAATTTTTGGGTATTGAATAAAAACGGCGATTTTCCATGAGAAAGCCGATATAATAAAAATGGCTAAAACTCTATCAAATGGTTAAATGGTTAAGAAAAAAAAAAGAACATGGGAACAGTGCGAGGACCTAGGGAATTGCATAAAAGGACTAGTTTCTTTTGTTTTTGATGCCAAAATAATATTGAAATGTCCATAATTTTTGCCCCTAAATGTATGCATCAACATTGTCCATCTTTTGATTATAGGTAAATGTTTTTGAAAAAAAAACCTTGAAAAAATCAGTTTAGTCCTAACAAAAATAACTGTTATTAATTTTTGTGTGTTCTATGCTAAATGGCACCATGACAATAATTTTGAAGATGTAGATTGAGGTACTTAAAAACCAAAGTGATCAAAGCTTAGCTTAGCTTAGCTTGATTGACTACTCACATCCACCTTTGAACATTGAACCCGAAATGCTTCATTATAATTTTCTAGTAATAAATTAATATTGAACAATTCCGTTGACTTTCCTCAGTAAACTTCATAAAAACTGTTTGTTGGTAGTATGATTATATTGAATTAAATGCATTTCGAATCCCATGATCGCAGGCGTGGCTCAGTAGAACGAATTCCACATCGCCAATGGTTGCTACTCCGTGATTGACCGAGGCCATCAATTTTGTACAAGGGTCAAAAGAATGGTACTTGGGATTAGCACATTCTCAATGTACAAAACTGATGCTCTCTCTTTGAACATCAATAACGGCGCCGGCCACGTCCTAGTAGTCAATAGATAGTTTGGAAAAGAGAGAAAGGGATGAAAGAAATAATTTATGCTTTAGGACCGAGGTCACCTCTGCGTCCTAGCAAATAATTTTGTTCTGGGGAGTGGGTAAAATGATGTGATCTGGAGACACTTTTGACTAGTGTGATCTGATTCTGAGCATCCTATTCTTTTATTTTCCTTAAGACAAAACATCTACCCAAATGTTACAATTCAAATAAACTAATTGTGTTTGAAAAAAAAAAACCCTAACTTAAATCCATCAATTGCAAGTCATTTGTTGTGTTTATTCTATTATATATAAATTTAAATAGTGTGACCGAAGGCGCTAGTATGAAAATATTGTGAATGTATTTATGATATCTTTGTTGTTAATAATCAGAAATTTATTAATCATTCCAATTTTATATGTATTACTTGCACTACATCTTACTTTACCTTTAACTGTTTAAAGTTATAATGCTGACTGTTCAAAATATAATAGTGATCAGTGATATAATATTTAAAGATGAATTATAGTTCAAACATTTCAACCTGAATAGAGAGAAAATGAAAAATAAAGTTTTATTGTGTTGTTCATGAGTTTATAGGGTAAGTCATGTAAGCAAAATTATAAATCAATAAGTAACCAAATTTGGTGATTTCCACTAAAATAAACCAGTTAGAACTTACAGTTTACATGGGAATGTATGAATAATGGAGCAAAAAACGATTTGTTGACGATTAATTTTCCGGTGAACAGTGAGTTGTGAAAACATCCAATAAGGCAGCTCTGAGTCATGCTGAAAATAGCATCGGCTAATAGAATTATAAGAAAAAGAAAAGATGATTCCCTAATCTAAAGAATATAACTTCAGGGTGCAATGTATGTAAAGCTGTGAAACAAAAAAAAAAAAAAAAAGAACAAACTAAGAATGTCAAATGCTGCACTTTCCTTTCATTCAAGTTTTTTGACGAGAGCGAACATAATAAAAATAATTTTTACATACATATGTAATTGGTAAAATTTCAATATCTCTTAAAAAAAATCTGAAATTTCGATCGAAACTCCTTTTTCCACTTAAGCACACGCACTTTACAGATCGACTAAACATTACAAATTTATTAAATTCACATCACTTCAATCATAATTTTGCGATAAAGTTTCTATCGATTCAAGGCAGTCTAGTCACCATTGAAGTCTCCACGGTCTCTCCTTAAAAACCAAAGTGATCAAAGTTATCCCGAAACTCGAAATCTGGTTTTGTAACCATTATTTAATTATTATCACCAGTGTCGTTTGAATGTACTCCAATCAATGATCATGTTTAATACTCCTCACCTCAGTAAGTGTTATAACTTTTAGGAATTACGAAAAAGCAACCCCTTCCAAAATATTCAATACTGAATGAAAAAAGTGATCAAAGTTCCCCCAGTTTACGGTACCGTAATTCGGGATAGGATTAATGACTTTTTTCAATATTTTTCGAACAATTTTGCTTTTAGGGGGAATGTGGCGTGTTTCATATTTTTTTAAAACTAATACTGGACTCCTACGAGCGTAAAACATGGTTGCAGAAATTTATTAGACTACTTTAAATTCGATTTAAAAATCGATTTCGTCTTTGTTTAAAATTTGATACTTTGGAGTGACATTGATTATGAAGGATACAAAACTTCTTAATCATATTTTTAAATGCTAGTTTATCAATTACTTAGGCAGTTCGGAACAAACTCAAACGATATAAAATTAGTAATTAAACTCCACAAAATTGAACACAACTTTTTTGGTGGCTCAAGGATATTAAAACATTAAAAATTTACCTCAAAATACAGAAAAAAAAAACTACACCAACACTAAACATTTGCTAAAGAAAAAAGTTGAACCCTCATATAAATCAACCTGCTGGTTCTAAACGCTTTGATTTCATCAGGAAGGGTGTTTGTATGTGAGCATTCGAAAAAATAGATATTTCAAGGTGTTTGGGCAGACCATGTCGGGTTAAAAGTAAAACAACACTTGTTTTGAGCACGGTCAACCGAAAAGAGAAATTTAATTTTAGTTCGATTTAAAATTATAACTTTTCCCGCTAAATCATTTATGAAATAACAATAGAATGAATAACTGGCACCATTATAGCGGTGCTCAGATGGACACTATTCTTCTAGGCTTTTTTTTTTTTTAATTTGAAACTCTATTTATAAGTTTTTAAACGTAGAAAAAAGTTTTGAGATATTTTTACTTTATACTTAGATATTAATGATAATGTGGAAAAATTTCATGTTTATCAGAGTTACTCCTGTGAACAATGTTACCCCGTTTTACGGTTGTTCTTGAGTGTCAATATGTCTCTATTGGTAGTTCGGCGGCTTGCAACTTTCTTCGGGTGCATCCAAATAATACAGTTTCATCGGGGACCCTCAATTGATTTCGGAATCTTTAATTTTGTATCATTACTTTTTTTTATGGACGCACCTTGAAAGCCCGAGAAAAAAAAACACCCTTATCAGACCATGGGTGTCAATTTAACACTCCTCGTTTAAACCGATATATCTCTCGTGTTTCTCAACCGATTTTTACAAAATTACAGTTTATCAAACATGTTTCTCAAACAATATTTACCTCCACCAACACTTCAGGTTTCCATTATTCAAAGTCTAAGAAAAAAATCCGAAGAAAACATGCTTCGAAAAAAAGACTGTAAATCCGCTAGAAACTGCTAGAAAAAAAATTCACTTAGTGTCCAAGAAAGCTGAAGTTAGAAACTATACTTTGGTCATAAGTATAACTTTAAATAGAGGATTGGAAAGTTGACGTAATTTGTCACATTTTTGCGTTTTAGCTTTTCAAAGAACGAAACACAGAATTTTTGACGAATTTTCACAGGAAAATTTTGTAAATTTGCAATTTTTCAGATTTTCTTGCACTTCAATTAAACTTTGCTCGGGATTTTAAGTATATAAACGCAAGATTTCCGTAATAAATTTAGAGAGATACATTGGTTTTAGTCAGAAATGTCAAACTTATGCACCAGGTACTGAAACGTTTAAAAATTTCAAAGACGGATGAGGGTTAAAAAGGAACAAATGGTCCTGCTTTCATTTGTGAAGGAAAATTCTTCTGAAGTTTGAATAATATTTTTATCGTTGAGTTGCTATGACGTTTGTTAACGTTTTTCTTTCTTCTAATATTGCCACCCTAGTAAAAAGTTGAGGAAAGTATCTCTTCGATATCGGGGAATCGGCCCAGCAAAAAGTGCCGATTTTAAAATTTATCGAACCTATTTCACCGGTAAGAAAAACAGTTTGTCTTCGCAGATTTTACCCCGTTTCCAGTCTAAAACTGTGTGTAGGTTTTAGTGGAGAACACCAGATGTTTCTCCACCATAGACACAGGTCTACGGTGGGCGTCAAGTGGGTGTAGTGGCGTGGGGATCAGAAAAATCACGCGAAAGGTGTTTATTTACAGTAATGAAATTTTATGGTACGATTATTTGCTTCGCAAATGTGTGTACTTTCATTTGCCCCTCATTCGGCTGAAGATATCTGGCAGCAGGGAAAAAAAGTTTGTCAGTTAAGTTTCATTTCAACACCGCTCACTGTTTTTGTTTTTCCTTTTTTCGAGTGTATGTTGGCGTTTTTGTTGAGTTATTTATGGTTGCTGGTAATTGTGAAAGTTGTCAAAAGTACTTTGACGTTTGTTTTGACTTTACTACCCCTAGGCTCTAAGTGACAATCCTGATTATAATAATGTTTGTTTGAGTCTGAAAACTGTCGTTACTTGAGAATGGTGTGTATGATGATTACTGGTAGTTTGGAAACTTTCATTCATTCATGACTTAAATAGAATAAAGTCGAAATGAAGGCTTCGTTTCGAATCAATTTCTAGTTCAAACTCGGAATTCTTCAAGCTATGATAAATAAACTCTAAGGAAAAAACTATAAAAATAATCAAAACGCGAAAAACATTCATGTTTAACATAAATATAGCTTGACAAATGAAAACATGGAAAAACAACCCCGCAAAGTATACCTTCCGCGAAATTTCCACTTCTTGATTGAGCTATTTGTATGGAATTTTCCGCGCACTTGCTTGCACTTGCTGATTCTGATCACTGAGATGATATGTTTGGATTTCGCTAAAGAAAAACAAGTCAAATGACTACCAAGTTTGCTGTCTACCTATCTATGTTGCGGTGTTGATCAAATATTTCTAGCAGCTTACACAACGCTAGTAACCATCGACTGACTTAGTATCTAAGCTAAAAAATAAAAATAATCTATATTAAACTGATAGTATATTTATAGACAACATGTAGAGATAGAGAAAAAACAGATATCAACTATGTTTAGAACACCAAATCCGTATCAGTACTGTCAACATATGAATGTCAACAACGAACAACACCAAAGAAGACGATTATTTGCTTCGGTTTTTAGTTCAGTTATTAACCCCACTCTACGATGTAGAGCTTGTAGAGAGAATGAGCTACATCACTGTCACTACCTACAAACGGCCAAAGTATAGTAGAACAACTACATCGATTAACTCTAGAGAGAAAAAAGATAGAGAAAAAAAAATGGTGGCTCCAGAGAGTCCCAAACGGAGCCGGGTCATCCTCTGGGCACCGGAAAATTACCTCCAACCTGTAGCGGCTCGCCAATGTTGACGTACAGTAGCACGTCCTTCTCGTAGCTGCCCTCCTCGATGATGACCAGCTGAATGGTTTTCCTGCAATGGGACAAAACGAGAGAAAAAAAAAAAACACACAATGAGTCAGTGATTAATTAACCTTGGCCCCAAATCTGGGGGGCATGCCAAGGCCTATTGGCTGGCCATCTGTTGGGGGTGTGTGTTGGCTGTTGGCAAATTAGCGGGACTTGTTTCCCGACTAATCGATGTCACCGCCGGAATTCGAGAACACAGACATGTTAGCGGTTAATTTGTTTGTCCGTCGAAATGATCTTCTTTCAAGGACGATAATTTAGGGTCTCGGAATAGTTTCCCGACGCAAGACTTAACTTGTGTAAATCATTTCGGTTTGACCATCTGAGTTTTTATTACCCTCTACTAGCTGCTTTACTACACCTTCCAAAAGTAAATTAAATTTGTTATTTTTTGTAATTCGTTAATTTGAAACGGCTCATACCTTGATGCTTTAAGGAATCAAACTCTTTTTGTATGTTCCCAATTGTTTGCTTAATAAGGTCTGAATTAGAGATGTACCGAATAGTGGTATTCGGCGAACGGCCGAATACCTAATAGGGGGAAGTGTTCCTAAATGCGCATATCGGGTAATATGCGCATACAGCCGATTGACGATATGGCTGGAGATTCATCATATCTAATAAGTACAGTTTGACGGTAATACGCTTTTAACACATGGCATGAAAAAATTAAATTATTATATTAAGTCAAAAAAATTTAAAAATTCAAACAAGATTTTTGTCAGTTTTGTTATAATATATTGAACTTTATTTTTTAGATTCTGTGAACAATTTTATGGTTTTTCTTTCTTATTCATCTGGAAATCGAAAATTCAACAAATTGAAGCTTTCGGCAAAGTTGTAAATGATCAGATATTGGAATGAGAGACAGGTTCTGAATGCCCATATCAAGGCAGGTTAAATGCCTATATCAAGAAAAATAGATTAGTCTCATAAATTTTTTACTTTTTATCATTTAAACATTCAATCTACGCTCAAATCACGACCTTACAGCGAAAACAGAAGAACTTCATACTGATCCGATAAAAATACGATATGAACAAAATATTACTATGAAATATGGTCATATGGCATACCTAACTATGTTTCATGCAATAGAACTAGTGATATAAAAAATTTCACCAAAATTTCAGCCTTGTCGTATGCTTAACATCCGTTTCTATCATTTTCAATTAAATAATATCAAAATATTGCAAGTGTTGATAAAATATAACTAAAAACATAAATATGCGCATTTAGCCTTGGCTAATTTGGCTATTTTGACTTTTTTTTATTATAAAATTATTCTCAAGAAAGCTGTAAGAGATGTTGACAGAAAAATTGCTCTAACGTATATCAAACAGATGTCCGCTCATGTGTATATTAGGATATATTGACAGTTCTACACGAACACCACCTTAGCAGGAGGCCTCAGCCCTAACCTCAAACCATGGGAGAACAGAATAAATTTTTGAGAAGGGCGCACGATAAATGCGATTTTCCGGTACTAATATCGAAAAATTCGCCCTGTAGAAAAGCGATACACAGATGTTCGTGTTTTGATATTTTGGGTGTTCAGGGGTGCCAAGTGCATTGATATTTGGAAAATGATTATATTTTTTTAATTGCATTGTTATTGAAAAACCTTATGAGTGCCTCGAATTTGCAACTTTCCCATAGATTTATATTCGAATGTGAAATTAAACGAAATATTTATCTAAACGAAATAACAACTCTGCCTGTATCGCACACTTAAACGATGTAGCGAATTATGTGGATATGTTTAAAATAATCAGAGCATGTAGGCGATTATTTTCAAAGTCAACATAGACGGGACAGGGCTTTCATTAATTCACTTGTTTGTAACAGTGAATGACTTTGCATTCGTTTAGAAGTTAGAAACAACTCGGTAGTGAATTTTGAATAGGGCGAATGCGCCAAATGTAAACAAATGGAGTTATCAGCTGCGTGATAATGTACATTTGGAAACCTACATTTTGAGTGTACGTACAACCTCAACTGAAGGATATATGGTTTTCGAGAAAGGAAAACAAAATAAAATTTTTGCTGGGAGCTATGGAGCTGTCAAACTTTGAACGCGTTTTTCTCGAAACAGTGATGTTGGCGCATTCGCCGTATTCAAAATTCGATACCGAACTGTGTTTTAATCTATCAAGCAGTACATATATAGCAGTATATATTTCAGATGTTTTGAATTCACCTTGAAAATTCATTAGCAAAAAACGGCTTCAGCAAATTAGGGACGCACCTTTATAAATTCAAACGTTTAGATGTTGATAGTTAAAAAAAATAATCAATTCAGTCATATTGTAATTAGTTTAAAACAAGCACATACTGATTTTAGTAACGCACCTAGCATCACTGGTGAGGCCGGCAGCAAATCAAAATTTGAGGTTATGGCAGAGGCCAATTTTTCGCCAATACTATCGTCCGTATATACCCTTATAGTTTTCAGACTCCTATCTATTGGAATATGGGAGAAAATGAGTGCTTTCCTTAATATGCGCATATAGCCCGCCTCTCCCCTATTGACTATTTTAACTATTCGGCCAAACAAATATTCGGTCGGATATTCTATAGAGTTTTTAATGAAAAAACAAAAGCGATTATTTCAATTTCCTTCTATTTCTTCCATATTAATGCCCCTCGTGTTTTGAGTCGACTATTTTCAACCAGGAAGAACATCTTCTGACTTGTCGCTTCTAGGGCGTCTTTCAACAAGGAGATTGGGTTCCTGTGAAATCGGGGACAAAACATGTCGAAACTGGTGCCAAGCAATTTGAAATTGCTTATTTGATAAAGAACATTGATGAAAATCTGGCCTATTCGGCCGAATACTTAGCTCAACTATTCGGTGATGCGAATACTCGGTTTAACGGTTTTTTGGCGATATTCTGCGCCAAATATTTGACCGGCCGAATATTCGGTACATCTCCTGAATCTATTTTTAAGCGTTGTGACGTCACAAAAACATACTGTTTTTCAATTCATGATTCTCTTAAACGTAACATATTGTCGAAAATTGAACGTCTCTTCAACTTTCAGAATGAAAGTTTGTTTAGAAGGTGTTGCACCCGGTAGAAAATGCGTTGTCACGTCACGAAAACTGATTTACTTTTTTTTAGAAAAAGGTTCAAGACTTTTTACATCAACACTGTTATAGTAATTCTTCAAAACAAGTTTAATATAACAATGCGCTTCAATCAACGAATTCAATTATAAAATTTTAAGCGAAACTTAGGATTTTTTTTTCGCATAAACGCAGTAGTTTTAAAACATATCTATTAAAAACATATTAAATCGCGCTTGTTGAACACTTGACTCGAGAATAAACAAATTATCTTAAAAATGAAATTCTAATCGCATTCAAAAAATAATATTTGTGAATCATAAAGCAGGTAGTTATCTGTGGTTTAAATAAAAATCTTGCAAAAAGATCAAGTTCTTCATATATCTATATTAGAAAAATAAGTTCCATGAAATTAATGCAATGAAATTCAAAAAATCTTTGAACATGGCCAATTTTATAGATTGACTAGCTGATCCCATACGAACTCCGTTTCGCTTTTAACTTGGAATATGTCGTGAAGAGTTTGTATTAAAGTCAATTGCTGAAATTTTTCCAGATGCACTTCTGAATTCATTGTTAAGTAATAATTGCAAAAATATTGGACGATTACTTTTTCTGTTATCTGCTACTAAATTTTAAATCAGGAATCAATTCACCATGCCAAAAACCCCCGTGTATAAGTTTTGACTCGATCGTTGCATAACAATTCTATTATTGCCAAAAAGTTAAACCCCTTTCGGTGGCCTCTTATACAATCTTTGATGTCTGAAATTGATTGCCCTTCCCTCGAAACTCTCGTGTGCAAATTTTTAAAGCAATCCATTGCATGATAACGTCAATATTTCTAAAAACAGTGAAAAATTAATTTATATGGACGGCCCCTTTCGTCGACCCCTGGCAAAACATTTGATATCTATAATCGATTGCCCGTCCCCGAAAACTATCGTGTGCAAATTTTCATCCCATTCCGATGTCAAATAACGACGATATTGCCCGATATCGTCCCTCAAAACTCTCATGTACCAATTTTCATCTGAATCCGATGTATAATAATGACAATATCGCATTAACAGCGAAAAGTAGATATGGACGACCCCCTTGGCCGACCCCTGTTTTTAATTTGGATAAGTGAAATCAATTGTTTGTCCCTTATAACTACTATGAGCAAATTTTCATTCCAATCCGATGTATAAAAACGTCAATATCACTAAAATATTGAAAACTTGATATGGACGACCCCTTTTGCAGGCCCCTTACACTAAATTTGATACCTCAAATCGATTGCACGTCACTCAAAACTATTGTGTACCAATTTTCAGCTGAATACGATGCATACTAACGTAAATATCGCAAAAACAGCGAACAGTTAATATGGACGACCCCTTTGGCAGACCTCTTACACACACTTTGACACCTATAATCAACTGTACGTCTTTCAAAACATTCATATGCAAATTTTCAGCACGATCCGACGAAAAGTAACGTCAATATCGCGAAAACAATTTTTGCCTTGTATGGACGACCCCTTTAAGAAGGGGTCATCCGAAAATCTGAAAACATTTTTCATCATTCCTGGTCCTAATGAGCATCCATATCAAATTTCAGATCTCTAGCTCTTAATACGGCTGAGTCTATAGAGGACAAACAAACAAACAAACATACAGAAATTGCTTTTTATATATATAGATAGATTTTTTATTTTAAACAAATTCATAAGACTCATATAAAATAAATTTCTAATAAAATTATTCTAAAAAAAAAGTAGAAAATCCAAATCGATCCTCGTGTTCACATAAAATCACACAAAAGAGACTTTTAAGGAGTCGCGAAACAAACCTGAAGTTTTAATGGAATTATTTCGATTTCGTTCGGCATGAAGAAAAAAAAATTTTTTTAGTTATAACAATATTTCATCTGAAGAACGCATTTAGATAAGAGTTGTTATAAAACAGTTTAAGCTTCAAAAACGGGTATATAAGCGTCGATTAACGATCATTCATGTATTTTTCGTAATTTACCCTTCAGAAGCTTATTTTTGAAACTCAATATCTTTATTTTTTACCATAACCCTTATAAAAATGTGACTTTGGGATGAACTATTTGTCAGAATTAAAGCTTCATAAATAATTTTAATGAAAACATATCGGCCGATAGAGATTTCATAAATTGGAGCAAAACTGGATTTTAATGTATCTTCCAAACAAAATTTTTCATAATTCCATAGAAATTTCAGGCACATTGTGCCTTCCGTGGTCCGATCCCCTAAATTTAGCATTGGACTTTGTGCTGGGCCTAGGATCAAGTTTAGCTTGCAACTTATAAGATTTTCATAAGTCGGCTGATTTGGGCACTCTAGCGTCCATTAACTAACTTTAAATAGATCGAAGGCTTATAAAATTACCATTTATTTTTCCTTTCCTTTGCAATTGAATATTGAAAAGATTCAAAAACACACTCCAACGCTTTTACGAATAAGTTTTTCCTATAATTAGGGGTTTTTGAAAAATAATATTCACGTGATCGAACATATAGATTTCGATTGAAATTTATGTGCGCAGTGTTGCAAACCATATTTACGTATATGGGCCTTTTAGATTCAATGCCCTTAACTTTTTGGGAATAAATGGATCGATTTCATCATCAAATCACATTATTTGTTAAGTTTCTAAGCATTTTTAGTAAATAGACCATTAATTTTAAGATTTTAATTTGATTTATTTCATGGAGATGACCATAAAATTCCGTGACATCACAACGCTTTGTAAAACCGTGTTTTTTTTAAATCGTGCGTTGTGACGTCACGAAACTAAATCGCTCTAAAATAAATTGAAATCAAAATTTAAAAAATCAAAAACAGTGATTTGTTAGTACGCATGAATTGATACTTTTTTGAATTTTTCATAAAATTCGATCGAATAAAGGGTGATACGGTCAATTAAATTATATTTCTTTTTCAAGTTTAATTAGTATAAAATTCTGGAAAAATATTCAGTTAGGCTTCCGCTTTTCCAAATCCAAATTGTCGGGCCTTACGCTTAACCTTCTTCGCCGCAGAAAGCCAGTTTTTTGGTCTTATTTAGGTTCCGCTTGACGACAGCCCAGTATTTCTCAATTGGGCGGAGCTCTGGCGTGTTGGGAGGGTTCTTGTCCTTGGGAACCACCTGCACGTTGTTGGCGGCGTATCACTCCATGGCCTTTTTACCGTAATGGCAAGATGCCAAATCCGGCCGAAACAGTACGGAACAATTTGGTGATATAATAGTGTGATAGGTTATCTATTAGACTGCCCCAAATTTGTATGGGAAATTCAAAACCTGTGAAATGTTATGCGCTGCAGGCTAAAATTGATCCTAGGCCTAGTACTAGATCTCATGCCAAATTTGGGCCAGATCGGATCACGGGAAGGGGTCGCTCAACGAGCCTGAAGTTTGTATGGGATTTTGAGACATTTTTTTCGGGAGAAACATGAAAAACTAGTTTTTCATCAATAACTTTGATTCCCGTTGGCCGATATCTTTCAAAAACGGGTTTTCTTAAAGCCTAAATTATGAAAAACATTTCATCCGAAGACTGCATATCGATAAGAGTTAAGACAAAAAAGTTATTAGGCTTCCAAAATGGGCTAACTTTTTTAAGGATGGTATTCATCACAGTAAATGAGTCGGGGCGGTCGAACTTATTGACGCCTCATTAGCAGCGATGAATACCACCGTAAAAAAAGTTAGCCCATTTTGGAAGTCCAATAACTTTTTTGTCTTAGCTCTTATCGATATGCAGTCTTCGGATGACCTGTTTTTCATAATTTAGGCTTTAAGAAAACCCGTTTTTGAAAGTAATCGGCCGACGGGAACCAAAGTTATTGATGAAAAACTGGTTTTTCATGTTTCTCCCGAACAAAATGTCTCAAAATCCCATACAAACTTCAGGCTCGTTGAGCGACCCCTTCCCGTGATCCGATCTGGCCCAAATTTGGCATGAGATCTTGTACTAGGCCTAGGATCAATTTTAGCCTGCAGCGCATAACTTTTTTAAAAGTCGGGTCATTTGGGGCACTCTATTATCTATCTAACGCAAAAATTTTGATCAAAAAATATCATCAGAGTGAAATGTTATGGAAGTTTAAAGTCGAAGTGACAGTGCGCGTGATTCCGATTTCTATACAATTATGAACGGTACTGTAAATACGAAGATATTTTAAGATAGAGATGTACCGAATATCGCCAAAAAACCGTTAAGCCGAATATTCGGCTCACCGAATAGTTGAGTTAAGTATTCGGCCGAATAGGCCGAATATCTACTACAGACTTGTAAATTTCTCGAATAGTTTTTGATAATTTATAAAATATCCAAAAGTAATATTGTTAAAGCTACACAATCATAAAAAACTTATGGTTTCAGCAAAACATCTATGGTGTATATTTCACTGTAGATCGTACAGAAGAATGCTGAACGGTATCGCTTTATACTTTGGTTAAAGTTTATTCCAGATGTTCTGGATATATTCTGGCTTGCCCATCAATCCAGTAAAGAATCCAGATAAGTCAAATCTGGACGGGATGTCCAGATATTGTTAAATACTTCTCGAGGTTTGCTCGGATTTATTCAGATTATTTACTAAATCAAATTAAAAACTCAAAATCCTCTTTAAAACTATTTAGATTTTGTGTTCAATTTATCAAAAATTTCAAAATATACATAAATTTTGCCCTATTTCATTTTTTATTTTTTCAAAAATCGTGCTGGTTTCCTGACCGTCTGAATACGTGTGGTTGAAAGTATGGTATGCTTAAGGTTAAAGATAATCGATCTTTTCAACAACTATTTTAAAGATATCTTGCTCAAATTCGACCTTCATCTAATTTAATATCAGAGAAGCTATTTCACATAGCTTGGCACCTGCTTTGACATGTTTTATCCCAGATTTCACAGGAACGCAATGGCTTAAGTGATAAACGCCCTCGAAGCGACTGGTCATCTGATGTCTTTTCAGTTATTGGTGACATTTTAAAAATCAGAAAGACCCCTTCTTAAAAAATATCTTGTAAAAAATCATCCGATAATATCATCTGATTGAAAATATTCGACTATAAACATGAGGAGCATTGATATGGAAGAAATAGAAAGCATTGAAATAATCGCACAAGCTTTTTTTCATTGAAAACTCTATAGAATATCCGACCGAATATTAGGCCGAATATTCGTTTGGCTGAATAGTTGAAAAGGTCAATATTCGGTATTCGGCCGTTCGCCGAATACCACTATCCGGTACATCCCTACTTTAAGAGATCGACAAATGGTTTCTTCAGCAAAAATGCTCATCAAACCATGCGCTTTCATAATCTTAAATCAAATATTAGAGCAAGACATTTTAACATGTTTAACGCAAATAAAGCTTTTCCAGTGAACAGATAGAGCAAAACTGTCAAGGATTGAAGCAGTCAACGACATGAAAATGACGTGTTTTACCAAGGTTCAAATTTTTTCAGTTAATTTAATAAGAAACAAAAACTGATAGAAATGAAGTGCTTTTCATCGTTATTATTCCGATAATGGGCCTGAAATGGAGCAACCGATGTGTGTGGACAGGCCATATGCTAGGAGCGTGAACGACAGCTAATTATATTATTGTTTTGAGCCTCACAATTGTGAATTACACCATTTCGTTTAAAATAACCTAAATCACAGGTTCTCAATACAACTGTTGTTCAGTTTTTTAAAGTTTCTTTTCATTGCGTTAGAAGTCTGGTACGCAAGTAGGAACAATATTTGTGAATGACAAATTAATAATTGTTAGCATTATTCATTAACATGTAAGTTAAATTCACGGGGTACTTCGGTATGTTTTTAAAAAACACAAACTGAACTGTACCGGGGCCGAAACTAGAATGATTTATTACTTTCGCTCTTAATACTATACCGAGCCCCACTGGGGCGACAAATGACGAGTGCATCAAATGATACTTGATACCCTCGTCCGATGATGGTGCGCTGCTCCAGGTGTGGTTCTGCTGATCGTGCGTCTGCTAGAGCACGATCCTCGATGGGCCGGTTCCTTCGGTAACTGCTCCCTCCGTAAGTCCCAAACGTCTCGGTTGGGGCATTTCTGCGTCCGTTGCGATCTGGAATTTTGCTAGCTTTTCTTTGAATTTCTTTAAGCCGAAACCCACCAGTAAAATCATCACTATGGCGAAAAAGCTTAGTGATGCATTTTGAACAGTTTGCTTGGATTCGAGACTTTCCAAGTGTCTTCTGTTTTTCAGGTGCAGTTCTTTAATTTCCGAATAATTGGTGTGCGGTTCAACGTACACGGGCGATATTTTTTCTGCTTGTATAGGCAAAATCGTCTTCTGCCGAAACTCGATTTCATAGTTCTCATATAGCTCGTTTTTTATTCTTACTGAGCAATTGTGAAATAGAATTGTATGAATTCCCGTGAGAACTTTATCGTAGATTCCACAGGTGCTGTTCAAGGTGACATTGCGGTTGTTGGCTATCACCAATAGTGTGCCTGGTGTAATTTGCCTGACTTCCGTTGTCGCAGCTTTTTCTGTCATATCGCATGCTCCATGTTGAGCTCGGACTATTGAACTTTCGCATTGATTATTGCTGATGTCAATAATTTGGGTTCTCTCACAAATTTGGACTTTGTCGTTTCCACGGCATGGTGAAATGGTGGCTAGCGTTTGCTCCGAGTTCGCAAAAACCGTACGATGATTGATTTTGAATGTCCGGTTGGAGATTGGTAAGGGTTCGATTACGAATTCTTGATACTTGGTAGGAAGAAGTCTGGGAATGTTCACCGAGATGATAAGAGTTGATCCTTTATAGATGACCGTTGTAGTGAGGATATCGTCGATGTTGTCCAGATGGTGTATCTCCACGCCTTGATTGTTTAATTCGTTTACAATTGTTTTGATTTCTTTAGTCGAGAGGATTTGCCTACTTATAATGTTAAGTTTTGCAAGCATAATCGCGTATTCTATAGATTTTAGTGAGTCTAGAAGTATATCGGTTTTGAATATCAAAGCTATTCTTTGATTTTCAGTTATCGCGTTATCGCTAGTTTGGAGAAAATTTCTCAAAAGGTTTTGTTGAATTTTTATGTCGTTGTTCGCAAGGTTTATCCTATTTTCAAATTTGGAGTTGATTTTTATTTGTCTGTTATTTTGTTTTATTAATCCTGCTTGCGATTTCCTTAGGTTGTCTAAATCTGAGTTTATAATTCTTAAATCCTCTGCGTCTAAATTTCCTGATACAAATTTAATTACACTTCCAAGGGTTTCAATTGCACGTTTTGATCTAAATGAATTTATATTGATAGTGTTAAATGTAAATCTGATTTCTCTTAATTTTGTTTGTAAAATTTCTGACAATTCACTAGATGAGTTTTTTAGTTGTTGAGACACATTTTCAAGGATAGAAATGGACATTTCAAATTGTGGTAATTCGATAATATGTAAGAGTCTATCATATCCTGCGATTATCCTCCCTTCTCCTCTTTGAAGAATCAACGCTCCTGCGTTGTTCGTTATATCGTGAATTTGAACATATTGACAATTGATTGTTCTTATTACGATCAGAATTACGAGGTAACTCAAGTGAGACATTATGCTGTGGGGTAAAAAGAGTTTGTTTAGTGCAAAATTTAACTTTTCCTAAGTTTTTTCAATTTTGATTTATGAATTACAATATTCCTATGATCAGTAAAAGTTTTACGTTTGTCTTGTAAGACCTTAACTTTTTTGTATCTTATACGTTTTTTGTTCCTGATTCCTTGTATTCTGTTGTACAAGCTTTGGTCTGTTTCAAAGTTTGGTTCAGGGGATCTGTTTTTGTTGTGTTGGTCTATAGTTTGTTTTTGATATTTTTCTAGTCGTTCTACGACTTCATCGAAAATTTTATTTCTATTTTCCAAAATGAGTTCAAGATTTAGGGGTCGTTCTTCTCCTTCTTTAATGCCATAAAATATTTCTAGGGGTTTAAGTTTTGTTGCAGAATGAATGGTTGTATTATAAAGTGTTGTGGCAATTTGATATTTCTGTTTGTCAGGAATGTCATCATACTTATCTTTGATGCAAAGAAAAATTTCACTCAGGGTGGAATGGAATTTTTCAACGATGCCGTTTACTTGGCTGTTATTGGGTGGTACAAAATAAAGTTCTGATTCAAGTCTGTTAAATAGACTTCGAATTTCAATGGATCGAAATGCTGGTTCGTTGTCACAAACAATCAATTTAGGAGTGCCAAAGGTCGAAATAATTTTAATCAGAGCCTTTTTTATGTCTGGTATTGATCTGGATTTTATGGGAGTTAGGACAGCAAAGCGAGAAAGTTTGTCTACTGTAGAGATGAAAAGGTTTGGTTGGGAAATGAAAATATCCATGTGGACTATGTCTAGGGGTTTTTTGGGAATAGGTGTAGAAGCAAAGGAAATTTTGTACGGGATCCGTTCATACTTATTCTCAAGGCATGTTGTGCAGAGATTTATGTATGTGCGAATCTTATTCCGCATTTTTGGGAAATAAAACCTTTTAATTATTACTTTCTGGTTTTCTTCCACACCCCTGTGGGCACGTTGATGTGTATTTTCGATAATGGCATCCTGTTCTTCTGTGCTTCTGAGGTCCTGTAATAAACATTGCGTTAGTATAACTTTAAAGGTTTTGTTTCGAGAAAAATAGTTTTTATAAGTGATTTGGAGGGTATTTAACAAGGATTCGGGGCAAAGTATACCTGTTATCCTGGATGGGTGTAAGAAGTCCTTAAACATTCTTATGAAGAATGGTACGCCAAATACCACTTTGGTTAAGGTTCTTCTGAAAATTCCTGGGAAAATTTCTTCAAACTCTTCTGATTCTTGGTCTCCTTGTTTCAGAAGAATTTGGTTTCTATAAATATTCAGAGGTAGTTCTGTCATTTTCAAGAAATCTTCATTATCCGATTCTGCAGAATGGGCAGTGATATCTGAAGAACTTTCGTCATCACTTTGATCATTATTGTGCAAATCTCCTGTTAGATTTCCTTCTAGATTACCTTCCAAATTTATTCTGGACAGACCGTCGGCGACGACGTTTTGTTTACCGGGTCTGAATTTAATTTCAAAGTCATATTCCTTTAATCTTAGAGACCATCTCGCGAGTTTTCCGTGAGGGTCTTTGAGGTTTAAGGCGTATGTTAATGGCTGATGGTCCGTGTAGAGGATAAATTTTCTTCCATAAACGTATGGTCGAAAATACTTACACGCCCAATCTATGGCTAAAAGTTCTTTTTCGATTGTGCTATATTTCTCTTCACTTTTCGATAAGGTTCGAGAAGCAAAGGCAATGGGCTTATCTTGTCCAATTGGTCCTTGAGACAAGACCGCTCCTACGGCATATTTTGAGGCATCCGTCGTTAACACAAATTGCTTCGTGAAATCTGGATATATCAAAATTTGGCTGCTTGTAAGGATCTTTTTACATTTCTCAAATGCTGAGATGAATTCGGGCGTATGAGTAACACGCTCTCCCTTTCTCAACTGTTGAGTTAAAGGTTTGGCTATCCTGGCAAAGTCACGAATGAATTTGCGATAGTAACCGAGAATTCCTAAGAAAGCTCTCAGGTCCTTTTCGGTGTTGGGCAAAGTCCATTCTTTTATTGCCTTGATCTTGTCCGGGTTAGGTTTTACACCTTCGGGTGTCACGACGTGTCCCAGAAAAGCTACTTCCTTATGTAAAAACTCACTTTTGTCTAATTGGACCTTCATATTGAATTTCTTCAAAGTATTGAAGATTTTTCCCAGATTCTCCAAGTGTTCTTGAAGGCTGGTTGAATAGACAATTATGTCGTCCATATAGACCAAACATATTTTTCCGATATGATCACGGAGTATGTTATCCATAACTCTTTGAAAAGTTGATGGAGCGTTTCGGAGGCCAAAGGGCATCCTGACAAATTCATATAAACCGTGATCAACGCTAAATGCCGTTTTCGGTATGTCTTTCTCATGTACTTCGATCTGATGAAACCCTGAGGCTAGATCGAGCGTTGAGAAATACATGCATTTCCCTAATTTGTCTAATATCTCAGTGATATTAGGAATAGGGTACCGGTCGCTAATTGTTTTTTCATTTAGCTTCCTGTAATCTATCACCAATCGCCATTTCTTCAAGCCAGAAGCATCGACCTTTTTGGGGACGATCCAAATGGGTGAGGACCATGGGGAGACTGATGGCCTTATGATGCCTTGGTCCAGCATCTTTGAAATCTGTCGTTGTACTTCTTCCTTGTGGCAGAAGGGATAACGATAGGATTTCGTGTATACCGGTAGGTCATCGGTTGTGTTAATGCGATGTTTGATCGCGTTAGTAAAGCTGAGCTTTTGACCATCTTGATGAAAAATATCATCGTATTGAATCAGAAGTTCAGTCAGTTTCTTTTTTTCCTCAGAGTTCAAATGACTCAATCTCAATTGTGGAAGCAATGAGCTTTTATTCGTTTTTCCACCTTTGAGAGGAAGTTTAGAAGCTGTCGCTTCGACGTGATTTATTTCGCCTATTGAAATATTTCGCTTTAATTTAACTGTTTCGTCCAATGTGTTACTCAACAACACATTAGCAAGGTTGTCATTTGCAGAATATAATCCTGCTAACAAAAATACGCCAGGGTGAATCTCGCGATCGTCTTCAATGCAAAAATCTCCATTTTCCAAAGTCTCAATCGGAATAATGTTTATCTCGTTTGCATTGAGAGTAAACGATTTTTGAGGATACTTTTTATACATTTTGATCCTCTCACCCGAAATTTTTAGTTCGTTTGAAGCAGTTAAAATCTCAGCTCCCATTTGTCTGAGTGCTTCATAGCCTATCAACCCATCAAAGAAAGGATGGAAGTCGAAGACAAAAAAAAAGGAGTTTATTATTTTGAATTTGTGGGAAGGGGTTGAATTCCACGAATTTATCAACTGTATGCAGGCCACTAATGTTACGCACTTTTGCTGCATTAGTCGTCCTACATTTTTCAATATTTACATGATTCTTGCTAATATAATTTTTGTTGGCACCAGTGTCCACCAAAAATTTTAATTGTCCTTTAGAGGTTTGAATCATCACATAAGGGATAAAATTGTTTAGGTCTTTTTCGTTGGACCTAGATCCACCTGAAAATTTAAATCGTCTTCATTATCGGTTTCTGTTTTGGATTCCGATAATGTAGGGGTCTCTAATTGATTTTTAATTTTATTTGGATTCTGTGCTGGAGAATCCTCCTCCGGATAGTAATTGTAATTTGGATCGAAGTAGGGATGATAAGGATTATAATAAGGGTAGTAAGGATCGGGATAATAGTTTTCAAAATAAGATTGATCTTCGGGGTATTGCTCGTGTGTTCGAATTTCTTGCCTGTTGAAAAGTTTGTTTCTGTTCATATAATTAACATTTTTCGTTTGGATTGACTGATCTACGTCCATCGGAGTCGGTGGGGGAAATCTGCTATAGGGTTTTGGTGCAAATGCGTTCCTGTTGGGCATAGGAAGTCTTGGAATTGGAAATTTCGGTATGAATGCGGGTCTGGATGGAAATTGGGATGGACCTGCTTGGGGTTGGTTAAATGGATTAGGCATTCCAAATGCCTGGGTCTGACGAAGTGGGGGTTGACTTACCTGAGATTGATTGAAGGGATTAAATGTTTGAGGACGGAACGAAAAATGTGGTTTGGGTGGCCTTTGAGGGGCCTCATTTTTGAAAGGGTTCGTTTTTTTGAGAAAGTTACCTTCCTGCATAGCTGCATCAAAGGCTTCTTTCAGGTTTTTGGGCTGTCTTGCCCTTACGATTCCACCAATTGGCTCTCTCAAGCCTGCCAAAAATACTTGTAGTGCATTTTCCTTGTGCGTGGCAATTCTGTCTGCCCGCACTGCACCGTTTTCTGTACTTATTGTTACATTGTTTATTAGAAGTGATAGTTTGTTACAAACGTTTGCGTAGAAGTCTTCAATATTCGATTGCTGAACAAGAGAAA
This sequence comes from Uranotaenia lowii, assembly GCF_029784155.1. NCBI lineage: Eukaryota > Metazoa > Arthropoda > Insecta > Diptera > Culicidae > Uranotaenia > Uranotaenia lowii. The sequence continues at coordinate 42,906,356 of NC_073692.1, forward strand.
ACAATTCTCTTGTCAGCGTTACCTGGTCCCTTTTGTCGCTATAGTACGCTATAAGGTTTGATTGAATTTCGGACCAGATAAGCTGCGTACCATACAGCTCTAGGACCTGATCTGCGGGTCCTATTATTTTTGATCTTAAGGCCTGCAGCCAAATGTCATGGAATGGCGTGCCAGCCATAGGTTCAATGAAGGGTATGCAGTCATTAGCTGCTTTAAGGAACGAATGCAATTTACCGGGTTCTCCCCTAAAGGGTTGTAAATCCCGGATGACCTGAGGGGTCTGCATCGATTTTAGTATTTTTTCCGCTTTTTCGAAGACCGCTTGGGTCTCCTCAAGCATTCTTTGTGTTTCATTATCATTAGACATTTTATTTCTTTAATTTCACTTTTAAATTGTGTTAAAAAATTTTTTAAATATTGAATTTTTATTTTTTATTTCACTGTATTATTATTTTTTTCGTTATATTGTTTCACTTTTTGGTTATATTGTTCACTTATAGAACTAACTTAGCTTTTCTATTACTTACGTTCGATAATCCTTCGTCCGTAAGGATTCTAGCCGTCCCGTGGCCGTGATTGTTGATTCCGATGCGCACTTTGACACTTTTTCACTGTCACTTATTACAACACTTTCACTGTCCTCAATAATCCGTTGAGGATAGAACTGTTCGAATAATTTACCAGTGCTTAATGTCCTTTTAGCCTTTAAAGCTACAAATTTCCGATAAACCGTCGGAAATGTCTTACTTGACGAACTTTAAAACACTTTGCGCATCCTACCGACTGCGCCAGTTAAATTCGCGGGGTACTTCGGTATGTTTTTAAAAAACACAAACTGAACTGTACCGGGGCCGAAACTAGAATGATTTATTACTTTCGCTCTTAATACTACCGAGCCCCACTGGGGCGACAAATGACGAGTGCATCAAATGATACTTGATACCCTCGTCCGATGATGGTGCGCTGCTCCAGGTGTGGTTCTGCTGATCGTGCGTCTGCTAGAGCACGATCCTCGATGGGCCGGTTCCTTCGGTAACTTGTATACCTGTATACTTCTCTGTTTTAGTTACGTATTGACGTCAAATACTATAACCGTAAACATAGTGACGCATTAATGAATTTATAAAACAACTACCTTTAAACATCATGTCTAGAAATGTATTATCTCTTTCATTGAAAATTGGATTTCGTGCAATGTTTTGCAGTCGCAGTTATACGTACAAAGATTGACTAAAAAGCGGTTAGCGTGTAGAACTCCGACAGATTTTATACTGATTTGACAGGTCGCACACATGTCTCAGGTCGATGACATAGTGAATGCGATGCGATGCGAACCGGCGAATGCGAATCAATGCGGTGAACCACATTTGATGGAAATGTATGTGAATCGCGTAAACCTGACATAGTGAAACCAATGCGAATTTGCGATCAGACTCGGCGAACCTGATTTGTGTTTGGTTCGCCGCTTTGCAATCGCTTTACACGCTAAGAAATTTTCAATCACCGTGGCCAATTCAATTCTTTCGATTTTTAGGTAAGTTTAAAAAACAAAAATAAAATCTGTTGAAAAGTTTTTTTTTAATTCATTTTTTATTTTAGTTGCTATCTGTTATTTAAGAAAAAGAGACTGGTTTTCCCAGGCCAATAAAATCGCCATCATCAGCGGAATTAACGAAAGGGGAACAATATGATTTCTGTACATGTTCCCTGCAGTGTTCATGGTGCTGTTTTTTGAGGATCGCCCAGCAGTCCCTAACATCGCTGGAAAACAGCCATCGCCCTCCGGGTGGCGATGGGGAAACGTTTCTCCTGTACCTGTTTCTGGTAGCGGTATAGTGTCGAAGAATTTTTTGTTTCATATACTGTTTTTTGGAATAAGCAAATTATTTTATTTAGCCGCCAAATACATGAAATAATCCAAATACATCGTATGATTTAAGTTTAGCAGCTTTGAGATGACCATTGATCAAAATTTCGCTAATTGAAAAAAATGTGTTATTTAAAACAACTATTAGAAAAAAAAAATGGGATTATTAGTCAGCTTTTTTGTGTTTGTCATATCGTTTCCTAGTCACAGGCAATAATGATAAAACCTGGAAAATCTAAATCAATCAAATTAAATATACTTAAAACTACCTTATTAAGATCTTGCTCCACTTCTCCCCTAACTCCTCCAACCCGTAACGTAAATCATTATAAGTAAAATAAAAATTATGCTTTCTGAGGAAAACCGTAACAAGTTTTGGGAAATTCGAAAAAGATTAAGAAAAATGAGCGTGCAAATCATGAAACGGATTTGCGATCAAAAGCGGTCACTATGTCATCGGCCTCAGTCATGCATGAGTGCGTAGTCCAATCTAGTGCGCTGAGATTAATATTGAATTCATTATTAATCTAGACCATCTAGACCAAAACGGTCGATAGTAGACTACAAGATTCTGAATCCTCGTCCAACACCATCACAAAATATTTTCTTTCTTATTCAGATATCACAACTTACATAATAAATAAAAAATAAAAAAGAACAAAAAGGAGAATCACTTCATCCATTAATAAAACTTTAATAATTTAAACATATTCTTATAAATATTCTTCGAAGTTTGATAGAAATATCTTCAATCTAAAGGATCGTTTTTGAAAACACATAAGTGTATCAGGAACAAAAAGGAGGAAAATAAGTTCATAGAAAATTCAAACACATTTTTTAGGTTTACTTTTAAACTTTTTATCACTGCCGCAAAGATAGAAATAGGAGTTTCCTCAAGAAAAATCTAGAAGCATAGGAAGTTTAAGAAAATTCGATCGCACCATTCACCAAATGGATCCTGATCTATAACCTTTCCCCTACTAACAAAACCCTTTCCTTGGGTATTTAAATATACAGTTGCGTTCAAAAATGAATGAAATCGCATGAAGCTGCGCACCCATTTCCAACTTTGACAAGCTGCCATTTCTCTCTTGGATTATATTTTTTCGTGAAAATTTCACACACTCTAGTTCAACTATCCAACTAATACTCCACAAAATTTGAAGTCTTTTTAATGACGGGAAACAAAGATAGAGCTTTTCCCGTAAAAAAAGGAAATTTGGAATTGCTTCACTTAATTTGCTGTATGTTTGACCATTTTCATAGTAAAATCTTGAAATTTGGTCCAAAGGTGTAAAAATGTTTGATCTAATATCAGGTTAAGTTTCGTCAAAATCGATGAACATGATCCAAAATGGTACCGGGTTGAAGATGAGGTTCATTATTGCCCAACAGACGATTTCATTCTTTTTTGGACGGATGTTTGTATTTAATACATTGGAATTCATGTATTCTTGGTTTTTTCTTTCACAAAACCAAAAGCTATCACGAAGAATGTTGTTAATTGCTAAGCACGTAATTTTGTGAAAGAAAAAACCAAGAATACATGAATTCCAATGTATTAAATACAAACCCAGTGAACATTTTGGTCTGTATATTTCAGTTGTTTCTGAGATATACGCACTTTTGTACAATCTGAAAAAGTTGTATAGAATATTCTATATGAGCCTGTACGTACCAAAGTGGAGGCAATATACGGACCAAATTTTGCTCACCTTGAAAATATAAAACTTTGTGTTGCATTTTCAACAATTTGATAGCAACTTTGCTTAGCACAAAATCTTAGGATTGTACAACTTACAACTTTCTCTTGCCTGTCTTACAATTTGATTACAATTTCCTTTTGCAGGTAGCCTGAGGTTTGTACAACTTCCTTCGCCATTTAATACAATTTATTGTTACTGTATTCCAAAGCAATTATATTTTTCCCTTATAACGATTCTACTATGAAACGCCGCGAACATAAATACAATAGAATTTAATGTTTACTGCGAAAAAAAATTTAACCATATACAACTTTTTGTGTCTTTGATTAAATTGATGAACACCGTGTTAAAAAAAAAACTGAATGCCAATTTTCAAATACTGCGTTTGCATATTGTCATCCTGTGAACGTCCTTAACATTAACTGTTGGTTTGATAATGCATATGTTTTTGATCAATCTTCCCTCAGTCTCGAACTCACAACGTTCCGATCCCTATCCTTCGATGCTTCCTCGGTGCCATTTCATGTTGATACCAACAAGCAAATTTGTTCATGTACAGTCGAGAGCTCCGTTTAAAAATCAGTTGATCGTATAAAATACCACTGACTGCATCATTTCGGAATCCAAATCTATTTATAGATGCCGTTTTTTTAAATATAACTTTATCTTATCTCATTGACGATTCTATTACAATCAATAATAGTATTCAGCGCTGTGCGATCTTAGCTTGCTATTTACTGTACGGTTAAACAATTCGACAATCTGCAAAACATAGATGATGTCAGTGTTTTCAGTATATCTGCAAGACGTGCCGTCTTTTGCAATTCATTTCTTTTAAATATATTAATCCAATATTTCTGACAAAGCTGCGTGCAAAATTTTTTATTATTTTATCTGAGTACACCTATATTTTTTAAGCGCGGTGGTTACATAAGTTGTTGAACATGTAATTGATTCAACTTTGTTTAAGAAAATTCACTGAAAAACGCTACATTGAAAGTCCAAGTAAGAAAACCGCGATAAAACCAGTAATAAAAAGAGACCACAGCACCAGTAACGTCGAGTAAAAGATTGCACCCTGGTGCGGAAGTCGACCAATCTGCACTCCGTAAAGCAGGCCACTCTGCACCCCAAGGATCAGTAAAAAATCCACGTTGGAAAAATAAGTGTAAAATTTAATAAGCAAATAAAAGAAGTCTATGTATATGCAATTCAAAAAATTTAACACACATATAGCAAAAACTTTAATCGCAGAAACCATGCAATCAAAGCATATCTGGCAGCACTGCATAAATGTAAACAATCATTGCCAAAACAAGAAATCTAGTGTTCAACTTTTAAGTTGTCTCCGTGATCTTTGCTGTTTTAACCGTAAGTATTTGATACAATTCAACTGTTTTATGTAAATTATAAATAATACTTGCATTTCAGATGTTCAGTGTCGTACAATTTGTTGAAAACAACAAATTCAAGGTACTGGCGGTCCCATCATCATGGGTGAAGCAAAACAAATTGCTCTGGCCGAAACATTTGTCTTGTGAAAAGATAGAGCAGATGCGTGAAAGTGGAACCGAGTACCATGGATCGACAAAACGCATTCCAGCTATTTTGTTCAAAAAGTTTCGCAGTTTTGCTGCAGCGGAAGCAGCTGTAACGACGATGGAGAACAAAGAGGTTTCGGACATAGAGGGAAAGAAAAAGCTTCTCAAATCTGCTGCTAAGCGACAAAAAGTGCATCCTCAGACCAATTACGATGCTATGTGTCAAGGTACAGTTAAAAGTAATTCAAACGGATTTAAATAATTGAATTTATGACCTTTTTTAATTTTCAGTTCTGACCCAGCAAGCTTCGTCATCAGCATCATCCTATCCGGCTCCTCCAAAGACCCAGCCAGCTTCCTCATCTACATCAGCGTCTTATCCGGCTCATCCAAAGACCCAGCAAGCATCGTCATCCCAGCCATCTCAACCGGCTCCTCCAAACTTCCAAAATACACAGCAAGTAGTGACAGGTTTTGCATCACATCAATCCCAGATGAATGCTCCGAAAGGCCCTAAGATGGAAATTCCTACTGTACCTGAAGATTTTTTGTACTCCACTGAGCTGGTCCAGTATCCTGACGCAGTTGGTAATCTTTCGCTACATTCCAGTAACAACGTATACTACATTGAAACACCTCCCATTGCGAATGAAGAAATTATCGAGACAGCTAACATCACAGGTGAGTTTTACAAGACGTGAAAAGACAAGACACACTTATCATAGTTTCACTATTAACTTCTAGATAATTCTAATGTTCATACTCAAGCATCGTTGAATGAGGAATTAAAGCGGTTTATTGCGACAACCGTGAAGGGAACGGTTTCTGAATCCATTCACAAAGCTGTTCAGACTACTATTCCAGCAATTGTTCAGGCTACTGTGGATCGTTGCATGAAAGAGGGCTTTCAGGAAGGATTTTCCCGGATGGCAGTTCTGATGGAAATGCAAAAGCCAACGTCAAGTGTCAATTCCGTCCAGAACAGTGTGCTTGATTGTGCGGAAAAACATGTTCTGATTAAAGATGAGGAGGACCTCGCCGAGTGGAACATCAGACTGGCGAATAGAGAGGTCTTCACATGTTACGTAAGTTTAATTTGAATATTCTCTCTATTTCTACACCCCTCCCCCACTCCTCTCACTCTGTCTCTCTCTCTTTCTCCCTCTCATTTATCCAAGTTCTTTCTTAATAATTGAATGAGCCGATTCAAATTTGCTACAAATTCCGTGAAAAGCTATGCCACAGACAAACGAACTCAACTCCTAGAACATTTTTTTAAGTTTTAAGTAATGATTGCTTACAACTATCCTTACACATTTTATCATAGCAGGTTGATTATTTTGCAAAAATCGTTATTCCCAATGCTTATTACGGTCGAGGTGACAATGCATTCTACGCTTTAGTGGACTGTCTTTTTACACGCGATTTTTGGAAGCAATTTACATGGACGGGAATAAGTCGCGGTGATAAATGCAAGCGAGGATTTCGCGAATACGGGAACGTAACACAGTTACTGTTACACATCATCCAAGTTGGCGATCCAACTTACAATGCTAACATGATCGAAGCTTTCTGTAAAACTAAACTCTTCCGACATTGTAAGCAACGGTCCGAGAGCCGTCTGCTTCGAAAGTCTACGGTTCGTCCGGGACGGATTCGCAAAGACGTTAACGAGAGTAACGGAAAAGCTCGTGTAGTCAAAGAGCAGACTACCATGAAAGAAGGAACTGAAGAAGAACAGTCGGAAGAAGCAAGCAACGAAGAAGCGACTGATGAAGAGACATGCAATGAAGAAGAGACGGAGATAGAGATTGACGATGGTGGTATTCTTGAAGAGGAGAATTACAATGAACCACAGATTGATAATGATTAGTTTGAATTTTCGCGTTAATTTTGATTTTTTCGTAAGTTTAAAATTTAAAATAGAAAAACAAAGAAAGAGAAATTAATTTTGATTTTGTCCTAAGTTTGAGATTTAAAAAAGAAAAACAAAGAAAGAGAAAAATTAAATAAACACATACTGTATCAATTGTTTTATTTTCAGAACATGTGACAAGAATACAATCTGTTTAATTCAAAGTATGTATGAGTGGTATAAATACAGTTCCATCTGCACAAGAAATAGCTACAAGTTTACACATTATCGCACTGCATTCGTACAAATTATTTTTTGATCGGTTTTTAAGGTTTTGATTTGCAACATAAATATGTATAACAGATGATTTAAATGGTTTTGAGAAAAAATCTGCTTGGTTTAGCAGATGCTGCCCTTCAATCTTCCAGTCATTTTTACTTTCGATTATGTTTACGACGCAAACAATTTTCAATGATTTTGATAAAAACCATCTATCTTTACAGGCAGTGCTCAATATAAAACTTGGGAAAGTGATTTTACAAATCTTTTCGGTTTTCTCAACTGATATTGGAGATTTACTTATGATCTGCTCTTCAAAGGAAAATGACTCTCCTGCATTCATATTCTCTGAAATACGATTCGCCACCTGCGCTAGTGGATTTGGCCCTGCTTTAAGCAATTTTTTTAATGTGTGCAAATAATTTTCGAATGGATATGCGCTGAGTGTTGACAAATCCCCGAACCTTTCGACCTCATCAACAACATGACACAGATTATGGATGTTACTGGTAACATATTCTACACCATATAAAGACTTAAAACTATTTATAAAATCATTGAATAGGCATCGCGCTACTGGGAGTAGATGTTTATACTTATTAGCTGAACAAATTCTAATGGCACAGTACAAATAAACGAAATTGTCATAGTATTTCTCTGGTAAATAACTTTTCAATATGACTATTCCAACATAGTTCAAAAAACTGCGGTATTCTAATCCTTTCCATAACGATACAAATTCAAGAGACCGCATGCGACGATGGATTTCAGAAGGAAACCTGACATTCACGAGAAATTCGGAAATTTTAGCTTTTTCAAAAGTACTCCATTTAGCTTTGTTGGTCATTTTTCCAGTACGCCAGCTGGTTAGTAATTTTTTCATTACTCCCAATTCCAACAGGTGAAGAGAACCGCTTACAATGACGTCTTCAATCAGATCTATTGGGAGTTTAGTTAGAGGAGTATCCCGTCGTTGATGATCTAAATATTTCTTTTCACGGAAGTCTTCATCGGTACGCTTTGTAGCATTTATATCGGGGTACACCATAGTATTTGTGATATGCAAATATTGCACTTTCGTAGTACATTTTAGGCAACCAAATTTACCATTAAAGCTTGTTACGCCTTTTATGAAAGCACGCGCCGGGCTATCGCAGATGAAGCAACGTATTTTAACAGTAATCAAATAACCGTTTACTGTCATCCCAGCTTCCAATATAGGCAGCAGCTCGTCGATGAAAGGTGTAAGAAACTCTGATGCATCTTTCGGCTTAGCGGTCCCGTAGTAAATACCTACAGCGAATGGAGGCATTTCCGGAAACTCCTGAACAGAGCAAAGAATTGGCCAAAAATTTTTGAGAGAGCTTTTAAAAATCGGCAAGCCGTCAACATTGATGTTAATAGAAATAGATATGGATCTATCGAGCTTATCGAATAAATTTCGAAGGCAAAACTCGAACCCATGATGCCAATATTGTCCATTGTCGGCCATACTGATGAACGTCGTGTTTCTTGGAGTTTTCATTAGTGTTCTTGGGTCAGCAGGAAGATTCACATCCAGATTCTGGTTCAATATCGCGAGTAATGATTTCAGTGCTAACTGCGAAACATGAAACTCTGAAGCCCATTTTTGAAGTTCAGTTTTAAGAGGACTTGGGTCTAAAAATAATTTGATAAGTATTAAGTTAAAGCTATTTTATTTTTAAAAGGTACCAGAATTATCGAGTTTTATGGATTCACTATAATCAAGCTGATTTTCACTGGTTCGGAATTCTTCAGTGTCAAGCGAAGGATTTGCTGCTAAAATTAAATTAGGATGTATTATTTATCATTCATACACAGCTTTCACATCAAACATTACCCGGAATATTAAATTCGCTGGATTCTAAAGAATCGAACATTTCTTGACTTCCATGGGACACTTCGTGGGACAACACTGAATCTTTTTCTGTCGGAGATGTCTTAGAAGCAGCATCTGATTCTATGGAATCGTTTATCACAGAACCGGATTGTTTGAAGCGTCGCCTGTGTTTTTGCAAACCCCGACTGTATGTGCCACTTTTTTTCATTTTTATAATTTTTCTCTTAATTAAAACTGACTTCATTTTTGCAACAAAATTTGTAAAGGATTTCCAATTTTTGCAATTGTTGACATAAGATGATTACGATACTTCTTAGCATAGGAATTGCATTATTAATAATTATTAATGGATCAAGTTTATTTCAATAAGAAACTTTGAATGACAAGTACGAACAGATTGTTCAAATTCCATTATACGATGTTCTCACAATTACTGTACGACTTTTCATGGAAATAATACGTCATCAAAGATCGCAAGCAAGAAAGATTGCTTAATTGTACAGTGGGATTTAATATTGAGCTTTACACAATTTCAAAACAACTTTATTGATCTTTCTATACGATTAACAAAATGTTATCGTAAATAATGAACTATACAAACCATAAACGATAAAATATAACTTGGTTAAGCCACAACATGATGTTTATACAATTCCAATCTAAACTGAATGCTTAAACAATCTACAATGAACACTTCTTTACGATTTCTGGTTATCTGGGAACATCCGTCCAAAAAAGAATGAAATCGTCTGCTGGTCGATAATGAACCTCATCTTCAACCCGGTACTATTTTTGATCACATTCATCGATTTTGACGAAACTTGGCCTGGTATTAGATAAAACATTTTTACATCTTTGGACCAAATTTCAAGATTTTACAATGAAAATTGACAAAGATACAGCAAATTTAGAGAAGCAATTCCAAATTTCTTTTTTTTACGGGAAACGCTGTATCTTTGTTTTTTGTCATTGAAAAGTCTTCAAATTTTGTTTAATGTAAGTTGAATAGTTGAACTAAAATGTGTGAAATTTTCATGAAAAAATATTAACCGAGAGAGAAATGGCAGCTTGTCAAAGTTGGTAGTGGGTGCGCAGCTTCATGCGATTTCATTCTTTTTTGAACGCAACTGTAGATTCGCAGACGTATAGGCGGTTTCTATAGTTGGTGATATTGACTTACATTTGTTTCTGAATTTTTCAAAATTTATCTTTGGAATATAAAGGGACAAAAGGTTGTTAACTGATCCTATAAAGTATCCTACTAACAATTCTGCCTTCATTCCTCATTGACTACTAGGACGTGGCCGGCGCCGTTATTGATTATTTTCAAAGGGAGAGCATCAGTTTCGTGCATTGTGAATGAACTGTTAGTCCCAAGAACCATTTTTTGGCCCTTGCACAAATATTACACATTAAAATGTTAAGATTTGTCAAATGAAACAGCATTCTGGTTATAACTTTTGTGCATGAATTGATACATTAAAAATGTTTCCTAAGCATTCAGCATTTGTATAAAAGTAAAATTTGCAAATTTTTCTTTGAGAGAAAAATATGCGAATTTTCATTTCATACAAATGCTTAGAAGACATTTTTAATGTATTAATTCATGTACAGAAGTTATAGCCAGAATGCTGGTTTTTTCGACACATCCTAACTTTTTTATATTCAAAAAATAATAACTCGCTTACGGAACGTCATATGTTTGTGATGTTTTCAGTTAAGTTTCCTCAAAAACAATTGGCTACAACTTTATAGAAGACAGTTTGGCACTATCTGTTCACTGGAAAAAGTTTTGATATGTATATCTTGCAAAAATGACACGCTCTAATATTTGGTTCAAGAATATTAAATCACATGGTTTGGTGAGCATTTTTGCTGAAGACACCATTTGTCTATCTTTCAAAGTATCTTCGTGATTACTTTTGTCACGATAAAGTTCCTTCCTAGAAAACTGTGCATTGGCGACTTAGAACTTGTTCTGCTTAGCCACGCAAGCGATCATAGAATTCGAAATGTATAGTTTGAAAACAAATTTAAACAATACGAAGTTCCTCTAGAATCGATTTAAAAAAAAACCTGTAAATGAAGCATTTCGAGTTTAATGATTTAAGGTGGATATGAGTTGTCAACCATGCTAAGCTAAGCATCAGAAACATCCGTCCTTCAAAACAGTAGTTTTTCTGTTTGTGACTCTTAGGCTGAGAAAACGTCAACATTTTAGGCAGTTATTTTTTGTGATGCTGAGATTAATAAGCATCTCACTGAGATTCACAAAGGAAAAATCACACTCGAGAGATCTCACAACCTTGGTTTAAAGTGTCAGATCAGATGCACTACATTGCTGATTTCACCCCAGTACTAATAGTTGACGTTGAAGTTCTGATAGACATCAAAAGTTTTGCACCGTGAGAAGCTTTCCCGGCTGGAGTTGGAGGATGTTGGAGTTACTTTTGTAGCTTGGGTTTACCTTGATTTTTTTCTTCTTCTGACGAAGTGGAAACTTTTGTTTTCAATCTGAGGTGTTTAAAATCTCAAGCATCTTATACCTGGGATTCAATTAAATAAAAAGAGATTTGAGAAACTTGAGCATCCCTAAAAGCTTGGCTTAAAAGTTATTCTAGCGTAACATTTTATAAGGTCGATACTAGCAGCTAGTTCGAAACGAGAAAAACGCGTTTGAAATGTCGGAACATCTAATCAAAACCTATTTGAAAAAAAAATCGGCCTCTTTTTATTCATGAAATCAAGAAATGTGCATTGTATTCAGTCATTGTTCGATGAATATCAAGAACTTTAACTTTTTTCACTAAATTTAAGATGTTTTCGAGTTTATCCTTTTTTTTTTGTTTTAGTTTCAGTTACGTCTGCAAGTTTCGCCCAATTGATCGGCCGTTTTTTTTGGTTTTGAAGTTTCGCCCTTTGATCCTACACAAAAAAAAATTAACCTTTTTTAAATTGGCAGAACTTCACGTTCTAACGAAAATGCATCAACAGGAAGTTTCGCCCAATTGAATTTAATCAATGATTTGAAAGTGTTAATTGATTTTAAGATGAAACCGTGCTCATTGAGTAAAGTGCAACCGCGTGTATCCAGATTAACCGTTTACTTGATTTGTTTACATTTGGCAGCTTCGCCCGTATGAAATGTTACGCTAAAATTCGTAAAAAAAAAACAAATTAACCGTTAACGTTCTTTAAAACTTTGTTCTCAACTTTCCTGTTAGTTTCAATGTGCAAGGTGACAAAATGAAAAAATTGCCATAAAAAGCTAATCGTAAATCTTTCTGATAATTGAAACTCATCCGGGAAAATGTAGATTTTTATTACGCCGAACGAAAAACGGTATATTTTTGCTGATGAATGTTATTATTTCGATGTGCTCGCGATAAGCAACGGAAATAAAAATGGCGAACCAGTGTCTCCGGACTAGTCAGTCGGATGCAAATGGCCGGGGGCGGTTGCTGCCTGCAGGATAGTCTGAGACCGAATCACGTCCTCCCCAAATGATATTTCATCATCTGGGTCATAAATCTCGTTTTCACTTGTCTGCTTTGGCTGGTCTTTGGTCAGTTGAGCTATGTGGGTTGGTGAAAGGAGGAAGCTCGGGATGACGGTGGGTGATAAAGTGATAACAACAAAAAAAAAACTGACTCGGTGTCAAAAATGCCAACACCACCCCACAGAACTGCAGATTTGTCAATTCTAAGCCGAAAACAATGAAAATGATAGCCGGAAGGGGCGGGGCATGATAAAGCTCCGAGATCCATCCGATTATCAACTTCGAGATCGGTGAACGGTGGGAGGCGCGAGTTCGGTGGATGTTGAACGGAGGAAACCGAGGACAACAAACTCTGAGGCATCAGCAGAATCAGCAAGGATAATCGCGATTATCTTTAATAAGAAAAACCGCCGGAACTTGGAACGACTTCCTCAGTCGTCTGAGTCAATTTGAGGTCATTTTGTACTGGCAAAGCTAATCACACGGTTGCAAATTATGTCCGGAAAGAGCTACGCAGCTACGCCAAAAATTTCAAGCCACTTTTAAACGTAGCCAGGGCCTATAATGCAACAAATTAAACATATTGATTTATGACGGTCGCCATAGAAGCAAATGACCCTATATGTCATTCAAACGCTGTTTCATTACATCACGTTTATCTTCATCGAGTTTGGAATTCGTTCAGTGATTTCTACTAAATGTTTAATTTAAAGAATATTGAACTTCGAAGAAGGCACACTTTTAAAAATTGAAGTGCATTGATGAAAAGGCAGCTTCATAACACCTCGTTCAGACGTAATCAGATGGGTGAAAAATCATCCTTCCAACTTGCGCTCGTCTTTGCTCTGTGTCCAATCTAATAAAACTTGCGGTTGCGAATTAGAAAGAACAACATGGGGAGGGCTGATGAAGAAAAAAACTCTCACTTTGACTACAAAAATTCCTCGATAGGACTTGCGCTTCCAAGCTGTGGAATGCGCCGAGAAGAAACAGCATAAAAAAGTATAAATAAATAAATAAAGAGTGTAGTTTAGCATGGCGAAGGAAAAACGCTCGTCCCACTCCAGCGGGTGAAAATGAATTTACATCTGATTAAAAGTTTTCCTCTCGACAGACGCCCTGGTGCCTTTTCCTTCCTCCTCCCTGTCTGCCTCGTTTCCAAGGGGATTTCCCTAGCAGCAGCGCGACGATAATTTAGCTTCTTGTCTGCTGATTTCACAGAAGAGGAATCCAGCCGATTTCGAAGCGCAAATAAATTGAACGGGGCGTAAAGTCGTGAAATTTTTAACGAGATCTCCAACAAAATTCAAACCCGGTGCCACCAGATGGTTTATTAGGAATGAAAGGGAATGACGAACATGAATTGTTTTTGCTGGACATTTATTTCTAATCTCAGGAGATTTATGTCATTGAAAAAAAAATAATTGTAAGTGCTTAACTAGCCTTCGAAAAGTTAAACTTGCGGAAGGTTCCTCCAATCAAAATCGTTAATGGTTCACACACTTTTTTCGATTCGATTCGAGCAATTTGTACCGAATTATTACACGAATAGCACTTACACTTACATTCGCATGACCAAGTGATTTCAACTGCTGACGGTAAACCGGCGACGCTCCAAGAAATCCTAAAATCCAGTAAGTGAAAGCAACTCGGAGAAAACGATCGGTCGCAAATCATTTTTGCCGGGATTTATTTGAATTTTGATTTACGACTTATTTATGTATTTGCGTGAAAATGCGCTGTGCAAATTCGCTGTGGGAAATTTGCCGACCTGCCCCTCGTTTCCTGCGCAGCTTCCACTCTACTGGAAGGATGATGGACTGTGTTTGGTCAGCGCTCTGCTGTTATAAACGACGGTTGGGCGCCGCTCTTGGTTTGGGTCTAATCTGGTGGAATAATGTTTTTTCATGGCCCCCCATTTTTTTGCTGGCGGAAATCGAAACTTTGAGTAACGAGCTAGTTTAGCTTTCCTCAAGTCGGAAAATTGATTCCGGGAACACTGACCGAGAAAAGATTTGATTCGAGAAAAAGATTGATTGAAACGACAAATGGTGTTGGATTATGAACTTGAGGATTTGAAAATTTTATTCAGAATCTTCTGGAGTTAGAAATTAGATAATGAGTTCAAACTCATGATACATTATTTGGGAACAGTATCGGACCGTACTCACCGTATCAAGAGTTTGAACCCAATATTTATTTTCTATCTCCAGAATTTGGGTGCCCAGATTTTGTTGAAAATAGCAAGAATTTTGCCCAGTTTTACTTACTTTATTTGGAATTTAAAAAAAAAAATCAACTTGAGTCATTATAACTTTTCAACGTATATTTTGAGCAACTTTTTATCAAAATATTCATGATGGGGTTATTGGAAGCCTCAAATACGATTTATATCTGCTGATGTAATTTTGATGATTTTGATGATACAAATATTTTCAAAAGTTTTTTTTCTTCATTTATGTTGCAAAAATCCTTGGTTTTGCCCAAATTTGTCTGGACATTGCCTGGATTTTTGGTTGAACATGATGAAGTCAAATTCAGGTTAGATTCCCTTTGCCCCAGACGAAATTTGAAGCTGATCATAACTGATTCTCCCTATGTATGACCCTAAGAACCTTCGACTTTGACTAAGGTAGTTGAACGATCGCTGAACAATATTGGACTGCTATCTACTCTGAGAAACTGAAAAACGATGATGGTCTACGTTTTGGACGACCTCCTACTCTTCTACTCTGATAATCATATTCTTCGACAACTTTTGACTTGTACGGTTTATTCTTATTGAGTTTTTTCGGTGAGTGAAACAACTTTTAAAATTTACGTAACGTTTCGGGTTACTTTTCTTCACCCATCATCAGACGTCTAAAAATATTTACTTTTATCAAAAACTTTAAACTTTTCAAATTAATTACATTTATTAAAATTACCCAATTACCCATCCGTCCTTATGACCTTCTTTCATGACAATCTCAGAGGGAATGAAGTGAAAATATGTTTATTTCCAATGAATAAACAAAAAAAACAGATGGAAGAAGGGCTAAACTTGTTCATTAGAAGGTAAGTTTCTGTTAATGTGCTTGGAAACTTTTGGTTGTTAAGAGCGTTTGTCCTAATTAGAAAGAGAAATTGTGAAGAGTTAAAAAAAAGTACCAACCCTTGAGAGGGGCAGTACATAGCGAGAAAGGTACACACCCCTGAGAGGGGCAGTACTTAGATGTAAAATGTTTAAACCCCTACAAGAGACTGTACGAAGTTCAGAAAAGAGCAAACCCCTGAGAGGGGCAGTACGAAGCAAGAAAGATACAGACCCTGAGAGGGGCAATATCAAGAAATGGAAGTTACAAACCCCTGCCTGGGGCAGTTTTTGGATATGTAAGGTACAATGCCCTGCGAGGGGCAATTCTTAGATACTGAAGGTGCGAGGGGCAGTACTTAGATATGGAAGGTACAACCCCTGAAATAGGTTGTACTAAGTAAATAATAGGCCAAACTCCTGAGAGGGGTCGTACCAACTAAAGAAGGCACAATCTCCTGGGAGGGGCAGTACGTAGATACTGAATATTCAAACCCCTGCGAGGGATAGTACCATGAAATGGGTAGTACAAACTCCTGAGAGGGACAGTGTCATCACCGAATCCTTCCTTAAACATTTTGAATTGCAAATGGATTTTAGAAAAATTGCAAAATGGATAAAAGACAGAAAAAGAGAGAAAGGATGAAGGTGAATAATATAACAAGAAATTTTGGGAAAGGGAGAAAAAATGAAGAATTTAAATTAGGAAGAGTGCAAAAAGAATCGGAAAACGGAGAAGGAAAAATGGATATTTGAAAGGAAAATTGGGGTCGGAGATGGTTTCTAAAATACTTTCAAATCGCTCCGACTTAAAGGTAAGGTGGCTCCCATACAAAATTAATAAAAATATAACACAATCCGAACAATTTTCGGAAACTACTGAACCGATCAACGTGAAATATGGTATGTAGCCATTTTCAAAACCGAAAATAGTGTCTATAATACTTTCAAACCTTTCTCTCTAACCAAAAAGAGGGGGCTCCCATACAAAATTAATAAAAATATGACACAATTCAAACAGTTTTCGTAAACTACTGAAGCGATCAACGTAAAATCTGGTATGTAGCCGTTTTCAAGACCGTGAGTGGCTTCTATAACACTTTGAAATCCCTTTGAATCCAAAATGAGGGGCTCTCATACAAAATTGATAAAAATTTGACACACCGCAAACCATTTTCGGAAACTACTGAACCTATCAACGTGAAATATGGTATGTAGCGGTTTTGAAGACCGAGAATGGTTTCGATGATACTTTCATACCCCTCCGAATCCAAAAATGGGGCCTCCCATACAAAATTAATAAAAACTTGACTAAGTTTAAACAATCCTCTAAGGATTGTTAAAAATGTATATACGTAAGCGTTTTGACATAGTGGGATCATTTATTGAATTGACAAATTAGTTTTAATAAAATCAGATTATATATTGTTTTGATAGACACTTCCAATTTTAATGAATGGAGACTCTATCTGTCTGTTCTCTATAGATTCGGAAACTACTGAACCAATCATTGTAAAAGTTGGTATATAAGGATTTTTGGGGCCAGATATGGTTTCTAAAATGCTTTCAAATCTCTCCGACTTAAAAAAAGGGAGGCTCCCATACAAAATTAATAAAAATATGACATCATTCTAACAATATTCAGAAACAACTGATACGATCAACGTGAAACTTGGTGCGAAGCCATGTTCAAGAGTATGGTTTTCAAAATACTTTCAACTCCTCCGAATCCAAAAAAGGAGCTCCCATACAAAATTAACATAAAATCGACACAATTCGAACAATTTTCGTAAACTACTGAACCCATCATCGTAAAATTTGATGTGTAGCCATTTTCAGGACCGGGAATGGTTTCTATAATACTTTTAAACCCCTCCAAAACTCCATTACAAAATTAACAATAATTGGAGACGATTAGAACAATTATCGGAAACTACTGTACCGATCACCGTGAAATTTGGAGGGTAGCCCTTTTCGAGACCAGGAATGGTCTCCGAATCCTCAAAAGAGGGGGCTCCCATACATAATTACCAGAAATTTTACGCAATTCGAACAGTTGTCGGGAACTGCTGTACCGATCAACGTAAAATTTTGTGTGCAGCGGTTTTCAAGACCGAGAATGGTTTCGAAAATGGTATTTATACTTCTTTCAAACATCTCCAAATCCGAAAAGAGGGGGCTCTCATACAAAATTAACAGAAATTTGACAAATTTCTAACCATTTTCAGAAACTTCTGAACCGACCAACGTGAAATTTCGTGTGTAGCCGTTTTCGAGACCGGGAATGGTTTCGAAAATACTTTCAAACTCTTAAAAAATTCAAAAGAAGAGAGGGGCCCCCATACAAAATCATAACATTTTGACAAAATTTAACAAATTTTAAAGGTTTTTTGTTAAAAACTGTCAAACGTGAGCTTTTTTTTTATTTTTTTTTTGGTTTATTTTTTTTAGAAGCGCTGAGGTGGTCTAGGTGGCTGGCGCGAGTCTGGTAACCCAGGCGTGCTGGGTTCGATTCCCGGTATCGGCAAGAAAACTTTTGGGTTCGAATCCCAAAAGTTGCCGACAGGATGTGTTTCATTCATTATTAATAACTATATATAATAAATATTTCAGAGGGAATGCATCTGGGGATAATCTGAAGAGACTATTGCAAGCGGAGTGGATTGCCAACCATTTTAGGTCTCTGAAGGTTGGATGACTTCCCTCGACGAACCATCGGCCGTGGAAGCCCTAGAAGAAATTCGAAGGCCAAGCCGCACAGACATAGGCTGGACCTTGCTACCGATGGGGGAACCATACATACATACATACAATTGACAAACGTGAAAAAAAAAATTACGGTAGCCTCAAAGTTACATATAACTGTTGTACAAGGTAAAGGATAGTACTTTTTTTTATTTTGTACAAATTTGCTTGTATTGGAATGCCCCTCCTACTTCGAAAAGGGGAACTTTTTTATTTGAAGGGTTTATTCATTGTTTTGAAGCTCCTTCTATTTTATTTAAGGGTGACTCCTTCAATTATACAAAATTTCATGTTACGTTGAGACTCAAGACAACCTAGAAGCTCATATGACATGAAAAATAGTTCGTTTTTGAATAGTGTTGAAAAGTAATTTAAAAAGAAGTTTATTTCAAATATAATAGTTTGAAAGGGGTAGCAAAGCACACCGTGTCAACTAGATGAAAATAAAAAGAAAGAGAGGGGCAGTACTGGAATGTACAAACTCCTATCATGTATGTACTGTTCATATTAAAGAAAAGTGCAAAACCTTTAGAGGGGCAGTACAAAGCAAGAAAGGTATCGACTTTTCTGTAGCAAATGGAGGACGAACAAATTAAGAAAAAAGGAGATAGGGAGGATTTAGATAGAAATTAAAATTGGAATTACAAGTGAGCAAATTAAAAATAAAATAAAAATGGACAAATGGTACATGGAGCTCAAAATTGAGAATATAAAATGTTCATAAAAAAACGGAGAGAATGTTGGTGAAGCGGAATCGGTAACGACAATCCTTAGTCTTGATGATTGCTGACTCGGATTGTATTCTACCACGAGAAAAAATTGAAAGATGCCAGGTTCGGTCTGGTTGCTCGGATATCAAGGAAAAAGGCCCGGTTTTTTCAAGATTATTCAAAATTTTTAAGAAATTCCAAATTTTCAACCTGTTTTAGCGAGATAAATTCGCATGGTTTTTTTTTAAATTGTGAAATAAGATTTAAGCGCCGATCATATGCCTTCGTAAAAATCATTATTTTTTGTGTTTATTTTTCTGCTTATCTCTTGCCTTTTGATGGAAAATACGTAGATGAATAATACACAATGTATCGAATTAAATTTTTCATCCAATTGGGCGCACAATTCTGAAAAATCACATGTGACATAAAATGAGATTTTAAAATTTTCCAGATGTATAAAATTCTGAAGACACGTTTCCCAGACGTCATGAATTTTTGTAATTCTACTAGTTGTCAGGAGCATAATTTCTGAAGATTAAAATTTACGACTTCATAAATTTTAGTTGAATTTTATCTAATACCTCTGGATTTTGGAAAGGATTAGGATCTGGAAAATGTCTTTCAAATGCATAATTTAGAAAAAAAAATATTTTCGTTATACCTTGTTCTTTTAAAATCTTTTCATTGCTGTAGAAATTATTAATATTCTGCTTTTTTAGATATGTTCAAATCTTTCACATTAATATCATGTAAAGTATTCATTTACGCTTTATATGCACTTATAACTTACATGACTCGATGTTTGCCAGCGTATTAAATTTCAAACCATATTAGTTGACGATCCAGAAGAAAATTCATGTACTTCATGGTAATCAGAAACCGATTGAAAAGAAAAATCCAAGAGTTAGAGAAATAACTTTCATAGGTTCAAAGTTTTTTAATAAAACTAAACTTCATTAATCATTCATATATTTTGATTTTTTTTTTATTAAGAACTAAAACGATAAATCTCTAATGTGGCTCTTTCAAACTCTGAAATTTGAAACTCTGAAACTCTGAACAATACTCCACTTTTGTGACCTTCGACCCTGACAAATATCGGAGCTATTAATACTTAAATTTATAGACCTACCTCAACCCTTGATGAACTCCGATCTTAAAGACCTCGACCAAAAAACGGGTTGGCTTAACAGCGGCACGTCATCCGAATAAACCGAAAAATTGTACCTTCCAGAGACCTCCTGACAAATTTCGGTCTATGTAATCCAGCTACATTTGACTTCGACCGTCAGCGTTTTAATCGTTTGACCCAGACAACACTAAAACTTTGTAGCCTAAATTTGAAGTCCTTTACCCTTGGTGTCCGACAAACCTGAAGATCTTGACCAATATCAACTTTGCCTACTGCTGACCATGACACGTTTCCGATTTTGATGTCTTTCGGCCTAGACGAGTTGGTTGGATGCTGAAATTCATGAAGAAATTTTTTAGGTAACTGTAGGAATTTGTCCTAATGTCAAAAGTCAGAGAAGCTGATAAGAATAATAGAATCTTTCTTCCCCTTCAGTCAATAATCATAGCAAAGTAGGGTTTGTGTCTGTATTTTCTTTCGTTATAAAAACGCCTAATGACTGTTAATTTTTTCTTGTAAAAAAGTTGAACAATCACGAACTAACCCAAGCTAATTATGATAGTGAATGGGTAGCGCAACGCTTTCAGAAATTGCAAAACACGCCAACCACCACTTTTCTTCATTAGGATCTCATTTTCCCACGAGTCGAGCGCCGCACGTGTTGAAGGCAGTCAGGACTGGGAGTGGGAAAAGCTGGTTGCTAGAAGACTACAACTTGTCATCTATTATTTATTCACCCACCCGGGGTAAGAGTGGACCCTGCTGAATGGCTTGTTCGTTGTTTGGCGTCCGTTGTCAGCTTCAGGAGAGTGAGAAAAATATACACCCACGCGCAGCATCCTTTCGCCGTTCCATGACCACGGGGCGTCGGGAGGAAGATGATGGGATCAGGTGCCGCGCGGCTTCTGGGTGTGTTGCCTTAATTGACCGCACGGTCAAGTGCCGTGATTCTTCTCGTACCGTGAGCATTTAAGCTTCTGGGAAAGCTTTTTTATACCACCCTCAGAGGATGTCTTCCGATGGAACGGGTAATCTTATTACACGGAGCAGTCCTAAATAAGATAAACTCATTAAGCGCGTGCCATTATCAAGTGGTCGTAATTTGTGCTGAGTTTCTGAGCTTATTTTAATGCGTAATTTAGTGGTGAAGATGCCTAGTAACTTTGATGGTCCCGGTGTGTTTCCTAATTTTCGTGGAAGATGTGATAAGTTTTTTCAATTTTCTGGGGATTTTCTTATTTATATTTTACCAAAGCATGATTTTTTATTATGTTTGACGTGGTGGCTATTTGTGGTTCAGTTTCGTTCCTTTTGATCCTTCGTATTGACCTCATCTGATTGAGTTTCCACCACTTAATACCAAAATCTAAATTCAAATCTCAAGTGCGCTCTTAACAAGCTTAGACAAAACTCGATAATATTTACCTACTCGAAAGCTTTTGATTGGAAGTTCGAGGCACACGTTCTTCAATTGGACCAAGAGTAAAAAAACGTCCTTCCTAAAACCATGTCATTATCACGTTGATGATGATACCATTCACTCATCCACAATTTCCCAACAACACATCGAGAAGAACAAAATGCACTTAGCGTTATCCCTGCGGTAAATTTACACGGATCTCCGGCAACGTTCCGGGAAGTCTTCCGTACCTTTTACCCCACCGAAACAATGTTCTGATAAATCCCAGTGAGGAAACATTGTACGGTTCTAGCATATCGGTTCTATGGGTGCCAGGCAAGGATGCATCATCATCGTCGTCGTCACGATACTCTTACTTGGGCCAGTAGTGATGGCGCCATTTTACACCCGGGCACGCGAACGTCAGCTTTGTTGAACTAAACGTGTTCGTTGCCTGTTCCGGAAGCGGAAAAGTGGATGAACACATTCTGGTGACTGCTAGAGACCACACACGTTCCTTCCAAGCGGATTAGAATGGATAAAGTGGCCACAGCTGGAACGATCCAAAACAACTGGACTCTCTGGTGAGACAGTTTTGTTTTCAGGGGACACTTTTCACTTTCATCATTCGGCAAACTTTGCAGCAAAAATCATTTTTAAACCCTTTCGATTAGTGCTTTAACGAATAGGCGTATCGTTTATTTCCTTCAACACTCCTATAGTGATGTGGTGGGATTAAAATTGCTTGGACCAAAGTTTTACGTGGAGTGAACTCTAAGAATAAGCCAATGCTCTAAAATTCATGTTATTTTGCAGACCAAGGGTAGGTTTGAAATCAAATAATATCAATAAAATTTTGAGAAAAAAAACCTTTGGTTTGATATTATATTGCGATGAAGATTGGAAACTACCGTTTTCCATCTATGCGTAGTTAAATACAGAATCTGTATAATAAATAGAGTAGCATAAATCAGCTCTCGTTTTCCCTAATTATTTTTAATTTGAGAAGAACATGCGATTTTCGCCTACTAAGAAAAAGCTTTGTTTTAATGAAAAATCGAATGAAAACGTTTGAAAATTTCTAGTTTTCGATATATTTGTGATGTTGGAACGCATAAAAGCACCAATTTCATTTACTTAAGGTTTTGTTCGAATTAAATTTTACATTTTTTCTGTCAAAAATGTTTCTAAAGAAAAAGCATTACGGTATACATTTAGGGGTGAATAATACTACCAAAAATTTTACTAGATGAAATCATAAAAAATAATTAATTAAAAATTAATTGGATGGATGAAATTTTTAAATTTACTAACGCGTGATACCAAACAATCATATTCCAGTATACGGAAACGTGATTTGAAAGGTGAATTTTTGATTTGATTTCCTTAACCAGAATTAATAGTTAATTGTAACCGACAGGCTGCGTTAAAGTTAATAAATTACAAATTTACATTTTGATGACAAGACTGATAACTGAAATTTTGAAAATATCCATTTAAAAAAATCAAGTGATTGTCCGAAAAATATTTTTACACCCACAACATTGGTAGATATGGGATAATTAAAGCAATATAAAGTTTGAAAGAGATACCCAGTGTTCGGCATCGCTAGCTGAAAAATTAGCACCGCTAATTAAATCACTTGCTCATTCAACGTTAGCTATCGCTAATATAAATACTTTTTAATGTGTCGAAAAGTTATCGTTCCAAGCTAAAAGTGCTTATCGCTAATCGTGAACTGTTGATCAAGCCCGAATTAAGGAGGGAGTGGGGTGGTGGCAATGGTGGCAAAGCACACCGAGTAAGTTCGTTAAGGAAAAAAAATCGTTTACCCATTTAATCTTCAGTTTAGATTATATTTTATGGTGGATTTCGTTATAAACTGCAAGCTAGCCAAAAAGCAACTAGTATTCCGATTTTATTTATGCTAGCTATGCAGAGCTGTATTTGATTTCCACCAATCTTGTGGTGGAACTGAACTAAATTTAGTTCACAAAATGGGACATGGTTTTTTGCTACCCTTAAACTGAGTTTTGAGTTATATTTCTAGACCGTGTAGTAATACGAAAAATTTCGTAGCACCCCATTTCTCGTTCGTAGAATTGAAAATGCAACAAACAAACGGAGAGAATCGAAAAGTTCAGATACTTGAGGAGAGAGGTCTCCTAATGTTCTCTCAGAACGTTAGTGCAACGAACGGCATTACAATGGATTTCAGTATGGTAATTGTCCGGTCAAAAGCTTCGAGGAAAACGGGTTCTAGTTTTTGTTTCTATAGCATTGCCTTACTGTTTTCTAAAAATGAACAGGTCCACCATTTTCAATATTTGGGATTTTCAGGGGAATAACCGGCACGTCCTTGTTTCCTACTCAATAGATGGTCTCTGTCAAAAAGGTATGAGTAATCCCAGATTACCCAATATGATCTATTATAATAGATCTATTATAATAGATAAACAGAATAATTATTCTCTGCCCTTCTATTTCAGCATCTACCATTTTGGGGAAACTCATTCAAACGATCGTTCTGGGGGAAAATGGATGCCAATTGTCAGATTTTATTTCTGTAAACGCGTGCCAAAAATTATTAACCATGTAGTTATCCATCGATGAAGATTGATATCCTCCAAAAAGTTCTGGAGTATTACTCACCTGTTTAACAAGAGAAAAATACCTACATAACCACAATCCACAGTACTCTGAATACATACTCCTTCAAACAGTGGATATTTATATAGCGTTTGTTGATTTGCGCATGAAAAATCAGTCATCATACAATTGATCAGGTAAGCGCGGCAACCAAACAGGTACAATGCAACTCGAAGAATACCTATCAAGCACATCTTCAACTGAACAAGGAAACTCCTTACAACCGAAAACGGTCAGCAATTGATATGAAATTCGAATCTTTTCGTATCAACTGGGACAAATTAGGCGACCATTTACTTTTGTTATGGAAACGAACATTTTGTTATGGAAATGAACATCCAGAACTAACATCGACTTATCAAACTTTTTTATGTGTGAACTTGCAAACCAATTGTTGGATCAATTAGTATAAGCTTACTTACATGTTACTGCATCAGTACAGGACTTTATGGCAAAAGAAGTGTATTTAAAATATCCATGTTTCCACTTTCGTGACAATGATGGGTTCAAATCACCCGAAGCACATCAAGATCTTAAAAGAAAGATCCTTTTTAGCTATAAAAATGATATTGTGGAAACAATACCAAACAGCTTCCGGAACGCCGAAACATCGTCATGTGATACGGGGAACCATCGGAGATTATTGGAAAGAAAAATCATCCAACTGTGAACCGCATGTGTTTTCGCTGCTTCTGCGCTATGAGCCGAATGTTACAGATGAATGGGTACTTCAAAAAAGTCAACTTTTGTTCGTTAAATTTTTAATGGTGAACAGAATATTGCGAAGCACTTGATGAAATTTCCAATGGTTCGACGTATGGAGATGCCAAGTGACCATTTTGAAAAATCTACCGGTATTGCCTTGGATACACTAAGTAAAAATTATTCAGAAAAAAACCCAAAATCATCGTCGACTCGTTGTGGAATGAAAAAAGAAATCTGAATGAAAATGCCACGGATTTTGAAATTTTCGAAAACCGTGCCACTTTAGTAGATGAAGATTTCAAAGATATCTGATGTCCTTTCAGAAGGTAATAGTTTTTTAATTTCTGATAACTGCTAACTTTGAAGTTGACGTTTCGTCGATGAGTGGTGATGTTCCAGATCCAAATGCTTGTGCATGCTTGAATTGTTACTTGGGATATACATAAACCGAAAAATTCGCTCAAAGCACCTCTAAATGCCGCTCTACTTTTGATTAACCAACTTTGGATTCAAATTTTCTGAATCTTTTGAGCCAAACTTATTGCAGTCCGGTTTGAACCGTTAACTTCGATGTCCTTGGTTCATAAAAAAGTATGCATATTGAAATTAGATATAATTATATTAAACTACTTAAACCTGATGCATAATCCTAACCGTCGAAAAGGATTTGTTTCAAGGTAAAGTATGTCAATCAAAATAAGATATACATAATCTAGATTGTAAATTTGAAAATCAACAATATCTCGTCGTGTGAAGTGAACTTCGAATAACTCCGCCTTTTTCCAACCGATTTCGACGAATAAACACAATTTCGGAACGTCATTAAGTGCCGAAATTCTCGTGAAAATGAACTTGAAAAAGCTTGAAGCATAGGGGAATTGATGAGGAATGGTTAAAAGATGGAAATCCGTTTCGTTGTTTTGAACTTCCCAGAACTTTTTTTATTCTGATTCCTCCGCCATGATGAAATTTCCGTGGTGAAACCGGGGTTATCGAAATAGAAACGCAGTTCTTGAAGGTTCGAAGGAACGGGTCCGGCTGGAATATTATCTTTCAACTATTGTTCATCAATTCCACCATGGTTTATGAGTTTTTTTTAAAATAAGATTTTTCACGTTCATTTTCACGAGAACTGTACGAGTCGATACAGACCAAAAGAACGCGTTGGAATTGTAGTGCATAACCTCGAAAACGATCATTCAATTGAGAAAACTGTGCACGCTAATCGTACGAATCGTTATTTTTAAAATTGGTGTTTGGGATTAGCCTAGGCTTACCAGATACTTTCATCAAAAAGCGGAACATTTCACGAAGAAAAAGCGGGACACATCCGAAAAAAGCGGGACATTTGAGAAAATCTTAAAAAAAGCTTAATTGTGTAGCCAAACTCAAAATTTTATCATCAGCCAAGTTGTTCATAGAAAGTATAGGTGCTAAGGTTTTTTTAAACGCAGGTTGATTTTACCCAGTTTTTCTACATGACTTGTGATTACACGCTGTTTTGCCGAATGCACTGTTCTTTTGCACGGTTTTCGCGAAATAACACGTTATTTGAGAGCAGTGTTCCTAAAATCACTCGGAAGAAACGCTCATGATAGGTTTCTAGTTGGAAAAATTCAAAGCTGAATGCTGCTGCCTGTAGTTCCCTAGAGAGTCGACAGAGTGACAATGCGAGGTCAATGTAAACAACATTCAAAAGCGAGAGCGGATTCGCATAAATCCTATCTCTCATGCTCACTACCTGGTGTATCAGAAGTGATTGAGACACTTACTGATACAAGATCCAATTCGAAAATCCACTCACTCACTCACTCAAACTCAATCATCGGTTAATACTGCCGGCGTACTTTCAGCCATAGCGGCAGATACATATGTACATACCCACTGCCTGTGTGTTTGAATGGCTATTTTGGTCCTCCCCAACAACAGCAACAATAAAGCAAGATGCATCAGGCAGACAGCATCCGATCATCGATCAGTAAATGAATGAGTGAGTGAGTGAGTGAGCAAGAAAAGTTATTAAGTGAAAAAAGAAACTGAAAATCAAGTAGCTTCTCGATCAGTTGAGATTTCCAACTGGAGAAGGAACGTCTCTCTTTAAAATTTTATTTCTTTGATTCTCGGAGCAGCGCTGTTGAACACAATCTTTGCCCCGCTGGGAGATAAACCAACCGACAACTTAGGTTTTGCTTTCGCTGTTGAAAACGTTTCAGTGTCTCTCATGAGAATTGAGTGATTTTCGGAACACTGTTTGAGAGAAAATATTTCAAGTCGTACATGGAAACGGCGAATTTCATATCGTGAAAAAAAAAATCTTTGTGTAACTTGTTTAAAAATTAGTTTGTTAGGTAATTTGTTTAAAAATTTGAAAATTCAAGAAAACTTCCATCACCTTTCATCTTTATATACTTTGGTAAATTGAGTCGAAAAAGGTGGTGTATAATATAACGCAATTTAACTAAGATTCCGGCGCAAAAATCAATCTGTTTAATTCTATAATCTATAATTGTTTGGAGGCAACTTAAACAATATTTTCTTCATACATTGGTTGAACTTGCTCCAAGAACACTTAACTGAATCAAATTCTTGCTGCAATGCTAGAGCTTTAAAGTTATTCAGTATTGCCTTAAATAAACTTTGAAAAAATGCTGCTTATTTTGAGAAAAACCAAGCAACATTTTAGCTTTTATAACAGGCTACAAGACCAAGTTTAAGTTACATAAGTGGCCTGAAGATTCTCATGTTACTTGGGAAAGATGTATTTGAAAGATTTTATGTTCATCACAGAATTCAAAATGAGACTAAAGTTTGATTTTTTCCATTGTTAGTCAGTCAACTTTGTAAATTTTTACCCAGAAAAAAGCGGGACATTTTGAGGAAAAAGCGGGACAGCGGGACATTCAACAAAAAAGCGGGACATGTCCCGCTTTTGCGGGACGGATGGCAACCCTAGATTAGCCTCCTCGTTCTCTGGATTCAACATTGTTAGCGGGCATATTTAAAAAGTAAAATTTATATATCATGGAATGTAGTGCAGCATGCCCGCAAAAGAGCCTCTTTTTGTGTTTAAAATAGAGGTGGTCATTTAACCGACATTGTATCAAATATACTTGTTTATACTCACGGTTCGGATACTTTCCGGAAGATCGTACAGCCTGCAGCAGAAGGAATCTGTTATTCCTCCAGGGACGTCCAGAACACTTGTTTTGGTTCTGTCTCTTTGCTACGTGCAATTTGCAATTGAGACAATGGATCAATGATTGTTGATGACAGGTGATGATGAAGATCGTGAAACAAATGTTTACATCATCACACGGTTAAAGGAGACTTCTCAAATTGGGTTCGTGGTAACATAACAATGTAGCCAGATATTCTGGGTAAGAGTTTCAATATATTGATTGAAAAATGAGTACTTT
The DNA here is from genome assembly GCF_029784155.1 of Uranotaenia lowii. Taxonomy (NCBI): domain Eukaryota; kingdom Metazoa; phylum Arthropoda; class Insecta; order Diptera; family Culicidae; genus Uranotaenia; species Uranotaenia lowii. The sequence goes on from NC_073692.1 coordinate 42,934,796, forward strand.
CCCGGTTAGGGAATATGAGAGGGGAGTACAAATAGCTATCGCTAATGTAATGGGTAGTTGTTTAAGGACTTGACGAACAAACCTGAATAAAGATAACACTATTCCACCACTGAGCCTGCGTTTTCACCAATACCATACCACAAAAAAAAAACGATAGCACCAGCATCCACTAGCGGACAAAATAAAAGCTTTAAAAAAATCGTGTAGCTTGTGATAGCGTGTATTCCGGACACGATTGAGTCAGGGTTGCCAGAGGTAATAAATGAAAACCTTTATTCCTATTTATTCTTAAACCATGACAATTTCAGAAACTTGGATAAAATAAAATAATAAAAAAAGGATTTATTTTACCATTTTTCAAAGTTCTATCATTGATAAAAAAAAAACAAAAAATACTCATCGAACATTGGGGGGCGATGTTAAAAATTTCTTTTAATGCTTATATACTTTGGAACCAGGTTACAAATGATTGACGAAATTCCGTACCAAGGAAAAACAAAAGGCTCACAATTTTACATTAAAGAGGCAAATTTGCATCACTAGTTTTGGAAAGACGTAAGCATCGAACTTCCTGGTAATTTCTATGTATTTATTATGATTGTGAATTCTTCAAACTTGGATGTGGATTTGAGAAACTTCAGACAATATTTTAAATAACTTGAAAGATGTGTAGTAATGAAATGTTGAGGGGCTTGTGATATAGCTCAGTGGGCAAGTCAGTTGCTTTCTGAGCCGATGTCCGTGAGTTCGAGCCCAAGAGTAAACATCGATAACAGTTGTACCGGATAAATTTTTCAATGACTTGTACGCCAACTTCATCGTTGATATAAGTTGCGAATGACATAAAGATGTTAAAACGACTATAATCGAAACAAAAAAAAATTGTAATGAAATGTACTTTCGCTTGAAGATTTCGGAAGCTGGTGCGAATTCAGGATTGGCTAGAGATTACGTCACAATTAAAACATATAGATTATAGGTTCTATAAATATAAAAAAGCTAATACATCTTCAACGAGCATGAATCAACATAAATCCTTCCCATATTATTCTAAAATTAACTAAAAGCTATTCTGACTTACATTAAACAAACCTCAACATATATCTATCAATTACTGTTGTTTGTGTTTTATAACTTTTTTTTGTGGAAGAAAAATTCGAATGGAAATATGTTTTTTCGGGGAGTTTTTTCGGCTTGCAGACTTGTTTTTAGCAAAAACGACGTATTGATTTACGTTTCCAACATTTGTTTTCGATGTTGGGACATTTGCTGCTTCAGTTTCACGCTAGTAAGTCCTATGCAGCATGCCTTACATTTTTCCCCCACGTTTTCACCGCTTGTTTCCGGTTTTTTTTCTCCATTACATTTGATTTTGTTGATTAAATAGGTGTTTTCCCCATATGGTGATTTATCTTTGACTAAAGGAAAAATCGATCAAATTGATTTCATCTGTTTGCTGGCGATTTTTATGTTTCCATAGTCGTTTCGCAGTGAAGACTGTGCTTGTGATGCTGTGGAACATTAATCCCAAAGTCACTAGACAAACGGATTTTTATCCGCAAACATCTGTACACTAGACCTTATATCTAAAAACATGAATTAAATTAAATTATTCGAAAAACAGATCAAAAGACAGCTATACACGACCAGCCGAGTTGACACTCACAAGAAAACGGCATCTTTTCGGTAAGAAAGCATAAATTTTAATCAGCAGAACTAACTCAATAAACACTATTTCAATCCCTGAAGAGGATCCAATAAGGATCGAAACGTTGGAAACGTCAATCAATACGTCGTTTTTGCTAAGAACAAGACTGCAAGCTAAAAAAACTCCCCGAAACATATTTTTTTTTTTTCACTCTGTTGTGTTATAAACCTACTTGGTTGAATGATTCAACTGAATCAAAGCAATCGAAGGACTCCTTTTAACTCTACCACGGTGAATGAAAAGTTTATACACCGGTATTTCGATAGCAACTTACTACCTTCTTCAGTGAAAACGCTCACTGAAGAAGGTATATGAACTTTCCATTTACCTAGTTGAATTAAAAGGAATCTTTCGATTGCTTTGATTCAAATATGTTTCATATCAAAAGAACTATGCTAAATTGAAGATCTTCGTGCTGAATAATGAAAATTGGAGATAAAATCAGATTTATCAAATTTGGCTTAATTTAGGACACTTCAACACTTTCATATCATACGTGACTCTATTTTTTTTATATTTTTTATTATAGAAATTCAACCCATTAAGGTCATCCTTCCTAGTTATATTTTATCATTTTACGTAAATTAAAGAAAAAAGTGATGAAAATTTATTAAGACAGCATGCCTGATTGATACTTTTTGCGATTGTCCAAAAGAGGTGCCAGGTGGTTTTGTCAAAAATCAGAACAGCGTGAAGAAAAAAAAGATTTCTTTAGGACATCATTAGATTGCATAAACAGCAAAACACAGGTGCTGTAATGCTACAAAAGTGAGCATTTTCTTGCCTGGACTGCAGTTCATATCGAAAAACATCATTTAAGTATCATCTGGACCGAATATTATCATCCGTTTAATGGGTTTAATCATTTTATTGCAGATTTATAAGATGTTCTCATACTTTCTCATATTGTTCAAATTTTTTCAAAGAGCCCTTATTAACTTTAGTAATCGTCGATCTCAAGGTTTAGTTGCTTCAATTTTATGGTTTTTATTTTTAGGAAAAGCAGACAAAATTGACGCAGATCAGTCCACGGAGTATCGAGACTCGGATGTCTGCTGAAAAATGGAATTCCGTGACGCTGGAATTCAAATTGCTTAACCTGAACTTGGTCGAATTCGCAAAGAAACATGTGTGTGATTCTCAAAGAAATATTTATTCGCACTTGAGTAAGTTAGTGGATTGTGGTTCGTGAATAAATATTTTGGCATAAATGAACGTATTTTTTTATTATATTTAATCTTGATAAAATTTCCTTTTTCCCTCCTATTCGGGAAAAGAACAAATTATGTTACCCTTTGATAGCATTATAACAAGATACAAGGTTATACCACCTGAGAATTAAGTTGGTTTTCCGGATATGTGTCCGTGTTCTCATTTAAAGAGTAGCATGCTGAAATAAAAATCCTAACCTATTTTTATAAAACCTTCTACATTAAAGACTTTCTAATCAAGATCCGTTGACTGTTAATCGAGCGTGGAAATAAATCTCGAGGTAATGTCCTAATGCTTCAAAATTTGTAATCATCTTTTTTTCGCTAAGGTAAGCGTTTTACAGACACCAATTTCCCCCCTCAGCGAAGACAAGTGAATCACTCATCAACACGTCTCGGTTCAAATTTCTGATGAATAACGACTTAATTCAGATTCTCACATACGCACAGCGTGAAAAGAGAGTCGTTGCAATAAAAAAAAATCTGAAAAAAAAATTGAAATTGTTCCCCTGCACAGGGCCCCAGGAGTGTCCTGTGAGTGATCATTTTCACGGGTTTATGATTTTCATTTTACCGTGGCTACCGGCAGCCAGTTCAGCTGATCCTTTTGCTCCTTTCGAAGGGAAAGCGGTCCTGTTGTGGGTTGGGTGATAAATTTTGGGTTGGAAATTATGCTGAGAAAAAAAGTCTGGCTCAGCGCTTCTGAAATATGGCTGCTGGAGTCGTAAACGGAAGAATTGAGACCTCATGTTTTTGGGGACCACCACTTATTATGTGTATTTTTGACGTTCGTTTGCATCTTTAGTGTTTTCTCGTTTTAATGCCTAATTCATGATGAGTTTGTGTGTTTTTTTTACTAAAAGTGGTTTAAAAATTTCATTCAATTTAATGTTTTGGACTCAAGTTTAACAAAGTTTCAAAAGTCGGCCACATAATCAGGATACTAAATTAAGAATTCAGAATATCTTTTAAAAACTTACAAGAATCACTTTCAAGAGGATTTTAAGATTATTGATTTATGTATTATACCGTCATACTCAAAACAGGATGTTAAAGTCTTCGGATTAGTTTCTGAAATTCTATAGAAGCAAAATGTCACAACCCTTGGCGTAGATAGTTGTTGAAAAAAATCTCCCTAGAAAAATGTATTTCTGTAGATCTATTCAACAGAAACCACCTGCGTCATTCTTTCCAAAAATCATAAGAAAGGAAAACTAAGCTCTCCCACCTTGAAAATCATCAGGTACAGGTGTCCTCTGCATTATTCGAAGATGACTCGCGCAAACTACACCGGGAAGTCGCTTTTTATGCCATCGTTTTGGCACCCATTTTGTGTCATATTATTCTTTTATGCTCTAACGTGAATGTTGCATGGAGCAGGAAGAGCACTAAGATATCCGTTGTCGGCAAAAATGTTAAACATTTCCGGGGAAAAAGTAAAATGAAAGAAAGTCTTCGTTTTTATCGCCGAGCGAAAAAAAAGCATGAATCCATCCATACAGGAAAGGTTCTAAAGAAAGTTAAACAAAGGTTTTTTTTTACTCAAGTCGATAAAAAAATTACTTCAAGTATAAATCAAGTTGCATTGATCTAAACTACGTTGAGATGCCTTCAAGGCACTCTCTGTAGGAACTTGTAAACATTTTCGAAGACAACCCCAAGACACATCGTGGGATAATGCACCATTTGGAAGTATCATTTTTCTCACTACCCGGAAAAAAATCGAGCTAAATTCCGTTTTTTGCCTCCTTGAGTTCTTCCAGAGGTATCCTGGAATTCGCGTAATCCCTGGAGCTCGCGTCAAGCTGCTTACTAGAACGACGAAAAGTGATAACATTTTCAGCTAAGCTTGTAAATGTCGGAGGAATGCAGCCGGAAACATTCGGTGTCCTGATGAACTTACCTGTAAGAAGAAAGAAATAAAAAAAAAGGAAATTTAATAAAATACTATCACGGGATGAGCATTATTAGGAATGGAAATTTGGCGTTCCAAGCCGGGAGATTAAGGAAGTTTGACTTTAATTTTTTTTTTTTTTTTAACTCGAGAAATTTCATAAGAATGAGAACGAAGAAACACTAATTAGACTTCTTTTGGGAAAGGCGTACAAATCGAAGAAAAATGAATACAAAGGGGAAATATTATAGAAATCAGAAATGTCACATTTCCTGGTTATGAATATGAAATTTTGCTTGACAATATTTGTGGATTTCATACTTTTCAATGCAAAAAACTCCTCAATAGGATAAAAATAAGCCATTGCGAAAAATGCCTGAGACCGCCAAATATTTACATTTATTATGAAGCATTTATCAATTTGTGAATATGATTTTATTAGGATGATGTTATAATTTTAATATGACTTTGACATGTTTTTGTCTCGACTTTGTCACGATAACCTCACAATTTTGTGATAATTTTGTAATAACTTTGGCATGATTGCGTTAAGATTTTGTGATGATTTTGCAATGACATTGCCCTGATTTTAGCATGATTTTTTTAGTGAATATGTCAAAGTTTTTGCATTTTTTGGACCTTGTCATGATTTGGTCATAACATTTTCATAATTTTGTACTATTTTGAAAATTTTGTCATCAGGTTGTCATAATTTTGCCAAGTATTTGTAATAATGTGATCAAAATTTTGTCATGTTTTTATCTTGATTTTTACATGATGTTGTTTTGATTTTGTCATCATTTCGTTATGAGATTGTCATGAAGCTGTCATGATTTTTTCTATTAAATTGTTATGCTTTTGCTATTACTTTAACATGATTGGATCATGATTTTATCATTTTTATCATGACTAAGTCATGATTTTATCACGATTTCGTAATGATTTTTTTTAACTTTTTTCTCAAAAAAAGTCATGATTTTAACGCTATTGTAATAAATTTGTCGGAATATTTTTATAATTTCTCATTTTTCTCTTTTTGCTCATTTTTGTCATTTTTGTCATTTTTGTGATTTTTGTCATTTTTGTCATTTTGTCATTTTTGTCATTTTTGTCATTTTTGTCATTTTTGTCATTTTTGTCATTTTTGTCATTTTTGTCATTTTTGTCATTTTTGTCATTTTTGTCATTTTTGTCATTTTTGTCATTTTTGTCATTTTTGTCATTTTTGTCATTTTTGTCATTTTTGTCATTTTTGTCATTTTTGTCATTTTTGTCATTTTTGTCATTTTTGTCATTTTTGTCATTTTTGTCATTTTTGTCATTTTTGTCATTTTTGTCATTTTTGTCATTTTTGTCATTTTTGTCATTTTTGTCATTTTTGTCATTTTTGTCATTTTTGTCATTTTTGTCATTTTTGTCATTTTTGTCATTTTTGTCATTTTTGTCATTTTTGTCATTTTTGTCATTTTTGTCATTTTTGTCATTTTTGTCATTTTTGTCATTTTTGTCATTTTTGTCATTTTTGTCATTTTTGTCATTTTTGTCATTTTTGTCATTTTTGTCATTTTTGTCATTTTTGTCATTTTTGTCATTTTTGTCATTTTTGTCATTTTTGTCATTTTTGTCATTTTTGTCATTTTTGTCATTTTTGTCATTTTTGTCATTTTTGTCATTTGTGTCATTTTTGTCATTTTTGTCATTTTTGTCATTTTTGTCATTTTTGTCATTTTTGTCATTTTTGTCATTTTTGTCATTTTTGTCATTTTTGTCATTTTTGTCATTTTTGTCATTTTTGTCATTTTTTGTCATTTTTGTCATTTTTGTCATTTTTGTCATTTTTGTCATTTTTGTCATTTTTGTCATTTTTGTCATTTTTGTCATTTTTGTCATTTTTGTCATTTTTGTCATTTTTGTCATTTTTGTCATTTTTGTCATTTTTGTCATTTTTGTCATTTTTGTCATTTTTGTCATTTTTGTCATTTTTGTCATTTTTGTCATTTTTGTCATTTTTGTCATTTTTGTCATTTTTGTCATTTTTGTCATTTTTTGTCATTTTTGTCATTTTTGTCATTTTTGTCATTTTTGTCATTTTTGTCATTTTTGTCATTTTTGTCATTTTTGTCATTTTTGTCATTTTTGTCATTTTTGTCATTTTTGTCATTTTTGTCATTTTTGTCATTTTTGTCATTTTTGTCATTTTTGTCATTTTTGTCATTTTTGTCATTTTTGTCATTTTTGTCATTTTTGTCATTTTTGTCATTTTTGTCATTTTTGTCATTTTTGTCATTTTTGTCATTTTTGTCATTTTTGTCATTTTTGTCATTTTTGTCATTTTTTGTCATTTTTGTCATTTTTGTCATTTTTGTCATTTTTGTCATTTTTGTCATTTTTGTCATTTTTGTCATTTTTGTCATTTTTGTCATTTTTGTCATTTTTGTCATTTTTGTCATTTTTGTCATTTTTGTCATTTTTGTCATTTTTGTCATTTTTGTCATTTTTGTCATTTTTGTCATTTTTGTCATTTTTGTCATTTTTGTCATTTTTGTCATTTTTGTCATTTTTGTCATTTTTGTCATTTTTGTCATTTTTGTCATTTTTGTCATTTTTGTCATTTTTGTCATTTTTGTCATTTTTGTCATTTTTGTCATTTTTGTCATTTTTGTCATTTTTGTCATTTTTGTCATTTTTGTCATTTTTGTCATTTTTGTCATTTTTGTCATTTTTGTCATTTTTGTCATTTTTGTCATTTTTGTCATTTTTGTCATTTTTGTCCTTTTTTTAAATATTCTTTCGATTTTTCTATGACTAAATTGTGGTTAAAAAGACAATAAGACATATGTTATGAAAAATTGAAAACCAGAACATTCGGATTGTTTTTTCATTTTTTTTCATACAAGATTTTTTTCAAAATTTTCTTACTTTAATTCAAATTTATCAAGATTTTGAAAAATTCATGAAATGTTCAAAAATCAGAAAAAAATCATATTTTTAGCCTATTTTGCTCTTTTTAGCTTGCTGGATTTATCAATTTGTATAATCTCATGAAATCTTTAAAAATTAAAAAATCTTATATTTTCAGCCTATTTTGCTCTTTTTATCTTGTTTTTTTTTCTGACAGAATTTATTCATAATTAGAAATAACGAAATTCATTTAATATCTTTTTAATTATCCCTTAAAACTTGAATGCATTTCCCCTCTTGTCAACTTTCTAAAAAATCAATTTGACAGGGGGATTAAAAATAGAGTAGAATCTTATAACGATATTGAAAAATCGTTTGCTTCTTTCGGGTTTTCTGCTACAACGCGTCAACTCTGTTCTATACATAACAACATATGAAGGTATGTTCATGCTTTTTCGAAATAGTCCTACGGCTAAACATGTACAATCATTAGAGTGGCAATGGATGTATGGAAAAAAATTCATGATCGGCTTTTGAAAATCAGCCATATACATTTTGTAGATTGGCCCAGAAAGCTGACCTGAGCAAAATTTCAGCACAATCGCACTTGATTTAGGGGTGCCTCAAAGTGTTAGAAGTTTCGGTTTTTGTACCCTCCGAAAACAACTCAGGAGGACCAAAGAAAAACGAAAAAATCGAAATTTTAATTTTGATGCCGAATGACTTAAAAATAGCTAAACAAATTTTTCCCAATCATCGTTTTTCTGGTACTGGGGCTGGGTTTTTCGGAAAATTGGCCGTTTTTTGGAAAACCGACTAAGTCCCAAAAAGTCGATTTTGGCCAATTTTTTATCGATGTTTCACAAAATCTTGACGGTTCATGCATTTCTAAATTATTTGGCTTAAAAATAAAAAAAAATCTATTTTCTGGACTCCCTCAGGTGATTTTTTAAATTCTAGAGTCGATTTTAGACCACAGTTTTGTTTGAGATAACGCTAGTTTTCGACGTTTTATGCTTTATGAAGTCTATTGGTTTATCAAGGCAAGGTGATTTCTGAGGGGAACAAAATCGAAACTTTGGAGTTTTTAACCACCCCTAAATCAGATCCGATTGAGCTAAAATTTTCAGCTCAATTTGACACAGTTTCTTGGGCTATTCTACAAAATGTATATAGTCGGTTTTCAAATTTCGTCATGACACATTTGGCTTCCACCCTAATGTAAAAAAGCTACTTGCTAGTTGCTGAAGCATAATCCGGTTTTACTTTGGGTAGAAATACTTTTTCGGCAAAATAATATGTGCAATGTGCATCGAAGCATGAACGCAAACATTATTACAGCTCTAGCTGTGTGTATGTCTAAATATTCGGGAGGAATACATTTTACCAGTCCCTTCTTCTTTCCAGGTTGCCTTGTTGATGTTTACTTCAGCATGCATTTAGGAAAACGTGAATGGCAACTGCGGTCGAAGCATTGCTTCCGCAAATACCGAACTGAGTGATGGATGGAAAAACTGGGTCAAAATGTATACCATGTAAACAACTGAGAGCCGCGTGTAGTGGCCGGATTTTGATGGTTTGGGTGGAAAAACCGAAGACTCGACTAGATATTTTGAACCCCTCATCGGAGTCGGAGAGGATTATCGTTAGCGGAAGAAACTGCGAGGTAGGTACTGGGTGGTGCATTTTGACAGACAAGCATGTGACAAAGATTAGCTTTCTGATGGCTTTTGAAAAACGAAAAATCGCAGTCCTGAAATGGAAACTTAACCTTGACATTGATTTTCGAAGTTGACAGCTACGTTAGCTGTAGAGTTATATCACACCGAAAAATTATCTTGAACCTTCTGAAAATTCAAAAAGACATTGGGTCTCAAGGCGTCAAATTATATTATAGGAACCATCAAACGTGAAAAATTTATGAATGGTAAAACGCCTAAAGGGAGTTGAGAACAAGATTTGATAAAATGAACATAAAAATTGAAATATTTTTTTTTGCGTTCTGTTGAGTTAAACGTAAACTCTGAATGGGAAGCTTAAAAGATAAAAGTATTGTCATTCTACGAAAAATGAATGATGAATAATTGATGTAGAAAGAGCAAATAATTAAAAAAAAAACTAACCAACTCTTTCTCGAAACTAGCAACTAGAAGAATCAAACGAACAGACTATTAACATTTCAAGAAACGTGCCTCTGTGTGCTTGCTATTTACCTTTAAGGAGACGATTCCCTACTGTGCCATTTTGTAAGGCAGCCATCAAGTCAAGAAGATTCTTAAGCTACTGTGTACTGAACAATCTGAATATACAGGAAAAGGTACCACTCAGGCGATTTGTAGCTCTATAATGTCTTAAGTTGTTGAGCAGACATGTATCTTTACGTTCTGTGTTGTCAGTTCTGTTGGGATTCTGAGATCTCGAAGCTGGTTTGAACATTTTAATCTACCAGAGCGAGATTGTATTTTAGTTGGATGGTTCACTGGAAAACTTTTGTTCATGTTTGTTTGTTTGAATTTTTTTTAAACTGTAGGAAAAATCAAATGTCGGATTCTTATTCCTATTTTTTTTTTTCAAACTGTTTCCTTTAAAAAATTTTTCACTTCGACTTTCCAGGTCCTGCGATTGACATAGCAAAAATTGCCCAACAGAAGATGACACAAGGTTATTTTCTACGAAACAGCAAATGGAAGCTTCCGGGATTTGTTTACCGGCTGCAAACATTGGCTTAGTTGACCCTCTTAGATTGACTTGCTGGCGTTCTTCAGGATCTGAGCTTTTGCATGTTGATCTACTGAGTTTTGGAACATGTACCTAAATGTATGCAAATTTTCAAAACAATAATATTTGTCTCGTAGGTAGAACATTTTTAATTGTTTATTATTTGGAATGGATGGTTTTGAAATGCTCGAAAAATTTGAGTGGCGTATCAGGCCCGTGCGAATTCATATTCAACTGAAGGGTTGATTGCAAAATTCTACTGAAGTATTTTGAATTTATGAAAAAAAAATCACGATTTGAAATGTGTTGATGATTTTGTAGTTGATGATTGTATTGAGTTTGATAAAAGAAGAAAATATTTAATAGTACTTCAAGAGTGCCAGTAGGAGAAAAAAACCATTTCCTACAATAAAATTCTTCCAGTTATCAAAATAGATGGCAAAAAAAGTTCATTCTAGCTCTGAAGATTTTGTCACTTTCAGTTCAAATGGTGGGTCCTGAAAAAAATAGAAGGTAGAAACTATGAATTTCTTATATACAATTCAAATTCAAAGGCTAATGTTTCAGAAAACAAAATTTCAGAATAAAAAAACAAAAACAAACTTATTTCAAATATTTCTAAAAATTTAAATAAATTAAATTTTACAAATAAATTGAAAATTAAAAAAAAATTACTGCAAAATAAACTATAAATAAAATTCAGTAAATTTATTCAATAAAATGGAGATGGAAAAAAAAAAGTTTTTTAACATTCAAGAAGGATTTTTTTTTATCAAAACACACATTTGTCAAATTTAGTCTATCATCTTTAGTGATATGAACTTTAAAAGTTTTAAAATGTGTAAGATTTAATACGTTTGTCTCAAAGCGTCACCCACTCAAAAAATGTCCAACTTTGAAAGGCCAAAAAATCAACACGAAATATCGTTTTGGCTCCAAAGTTCGGCTAGAGCGCGGAAATATGGTTACAATCCGAGATGATTATGAATAGAAAATATATCTATAAAATGGTGTTTTGTTTTTCCCAATTTAGATGTATTTTGTGTCACCCACTCTTGGCGACGAACGTGTTAACTGAAATCAATCATTGATAACTGAAATATTAACAGATATACATTTGAGAAAAATATAATTCTGAATTTTTATTATACTTCATTCAATTAGGAAAAAATATTTTGATGATGATGATGCATGATCTAAAAAAGAACATTCTACAGTTTTTATAATTTTGGAAAGATATTATTAAAAGTATTTCTGACATTACTGCAGAAACTAAAAAAACTTGATTTAATTTTATAAATTTGTTGAAAAAATCGTTAAATAAGGAAAAGAAAACGAACAAAAAACTTCTACAAATTTTTCGCAGAACTCAAAATTACTTGTTTGAGGAAAGTTGATAATTGATCTAAAACTTTTATTTTAATATTTTATGTTTTTGTTTTGATTTTTTTTTCAAAGATGTGCAGGAATTTCTTAATTGATTCGATCTTATTCTCAAAAGTTATTTCAATAACAAAATGAGACCGAAAAATTGTATTTTTAAAATTAGCTTTTAATTGTTTGTACCTCGAAAGAATGGCAATTTTGTGTCCTTGGTTAATTTATCCAAACCTTTTTGAATGTGATGTTGTGCATGTAGAAAAAAACAGGAAACACAAAATTAAATTGAGACTGAAATTAGCTTTTTAAGAATATTTCATTTCAGCTTAATACGATTTTTTGTAAATAAAAATTTTAAGTAATAAAATAGAAGACTCTTAGTTCCAAATTTTTGTTTTGCTTATTCTAACGACCATTATTAGTCGTAAACACAAACAAAAAGTCTTCGATGTCTTCGATTAATTTATTTGAAGAAACGATTGCTTTCAAACTTTTACCTTGTTTAGTTACACTTCTTTATAAAACCCATTCTAAAGACGAGCTAGGGTTTTTGTATGTCAAGTTTAGAGTTTCAATACAAAAGATTAATTGAATTGCAAATCGAAATTCATTTTAAATTCGTGAACGTCATATAGTGTCGTGAAACAAAATGTCTCTTGTTTAGGAGGTTTAACTTTGGACAAAATTCCGCCGGAGAAGCGCCAAATTTCTGACTTGCTTGTTAACTCTTAGTTTTCAACATCTTTAAAGGTCAAGTAATTTAACGTCGCTACGGCGAAATTTTACAAGGCAAAATCTCCATGGGATGGGCGGGGGTTGGTAGAAAAACCCCTAAATTGCATGAATTTTCGTTAAAATTGAGAAATTTGAGAAAATTTAAAACAAAAAAACAAAAATTGACAAAATTAGAAAAAGTGACATAATTTCGAAAAATTTACATAGTTGACAAAAAAAGATTAATGATTACAAAATAAACATCAATGATAAAATTTATCTAATTGACAATAATGACAAAACTGACAAAACAGACAAAAATGATGACATTCACCATAACTTACAAATTGATTAAAAAAAAATTGAAAAAATAGAAACCACAAAATTGAAAAAATTAAAAATATTCATAAATTAACAAGAATTGACAAAATTTGAAAAATTTGACAAAACTGACCACATTGAGAAAATTACCTTATCTAATGAAACCAACAAAACTAACCAAATTTATAAAACTGAAAAAATTAACATAATTGACATAAATGACAAGAGAAAATTTTGTCTTTTTTCCACTTTGTCATTTTTGTCATTTTTGTCATTTTTTTCATTTTTGTCATTTTTGTCATTTTTGTCATTTTTGTCATTTTTGTCATTTTTGTCATTTTTGTCATTTTTGTCATTTTTGTCATTTTTGTCATTTTTGTCATTTTTGTCATTTTTGTCATTTTTGTCATTTTTGTCATTTTTGTCATTTTTGTCATTTTTGTCATTTTTGTCATTTTTGTCATTTTTGTCATTTTTGTCATTTTTGTCACTTTTGTCATTTTTGTCATTTTTGTCATTTTTGTCATTTTTGTCATTTTTGTCATTTTTGTCATTTTTGTCATTTTTGTCATTTTTGTCATTTTTGTCATTTTTGTCATTTTTGTCATTTTTGTCATTTTTGTCATTTTTGTCATTTTTGTCATTTTTGTCATTTTTGTCATTTTTGTCATTTTTGTCATTTTTGTCATTTTTGTCATTTTTGTCATTTTTGTCATTTTTGTCATTTTTGTCATTTTTGTCATTTTTGTCATTTTTGTCATTTTTGTCATTTTTGTCATTTTTGTCATTTTTGTCATTTTTGTCATTTTTGTCATTTTTGTCATTTTTGTCATTTTTGTCATTTTTGTCATTTTTGTCATTTTTGTCATTTTTGTCATTTTTGTCATTTTTGTCATTTTTGTCATTTTTGTCATTTTTGTCATTTTTGTCATTTTTGTCATTTTTGTCATTTTTGTCATTTTTGTCATTTTTGTCATTTTTGTCATTTTTGTCATTTTTGTCATTTTTGTCATTTTTGTCATTTTTGTCATTTTTGTCATTTTTGTCATTTTTGTCATTTTTGTCATTTTTGTCATTTTTGTCATTTTTGTCATTTTTGTCATTTTTGTCATTTTTGTCATTTTTGTCATTTTTGTCATTTTTGTCATTTTTGTCATTTTTGTCATTTTTGTCATTTTTGTCATTTTTGTCATTTTTGTCATTTTTGTCATTTTTGTCATTTTTGTCATTTTTGTCATTTTTGTCATTTTTGTCATTTTTGTCATTTTTGTCATTTTTGTCATTTTTGTCATTTTTGTCATTTTTGTCATTTTTGTCATTTTTGTCATTTTTGTCATTTTTGTCATTTTTGTCATTTTTGTCATTTTTGTCATTTTTGTCATTTTTGTCATTTTTGTCATTTTTGTCATTTTTGTCATTTTTGTCATTTTTGTCATTTTTGTCATTTTTGTCATTTTTGTCATTTTTGTCATTTTTGTCATTTTTGTCATTTTTGTCATTTTTGTCATTTTTGTCATTTTTGTCATTTTTGTCATTTTTGTCATTTTTGTCATTTTTGTCATTTTTGTCATTTTTGTCATTTTTGTCATTTTTGTCATTTTTGTCATTTTTGTCATTTTTGTCATTTTTGTCATTTTTTTTCATTTTTGTCATTTTTGTCATTTTGGTCAGTTTTGTCATTTTTGTCATTTTTGTCATTTTTGTCAGTTTTGTCATTTTTGTCATTATTTTAATTTTTGCTCTCGTTTTTCTCCGGAACATTCCGGCTAGGCTTTTCAATGGAAAATTTCTGACAGGAGATCCCTCAAGTGCCCGCTACAAAGTTCGTATCGATTTCCTTCTCAAAATTTTTCACTCTGCTAACGGGTCTATCATTTTGCGCATGATTTAACCATCATATTTTGTTTATTTTATCGGTGGACATCTTTTTTATCACTAAGACTTATTCCGATTTTTCATCGTTAAGACAATTTTTCAATTGAAAGGTAAAAAAGCCAAAAAAAGTTTTCCGCAAAAGTGAATTCACCTAAGAGGAGTACACTCCTAAATTCTTCATTCAAATTCCTGATGAAGTTGATATGAGCCCAAACCCAACGGTATCCAAACAAACTTCGGATAATGTGTCCGGAAAATTCCCAAAATTTACCCATTGACAGCGAACATTTCTGTCTTGTCTGCACGCCCGGAGGCAAAGTTGTTTAAAATTAACGTTCTTTCAGCACCAACCCTGACAGCTGCCTAATAAATGCCGAGCAAGTGGTTGCAAATGCTTCCGTTTATCTCAACGACGGTATACCTTCAACCTCATAATGGCCAACAATTGCTCCCGGGAGACCGATTCCCCGAAACCTCAGAAAAACTTCCTTCCTTCCTTCCGTTCCTTTTCACACCCTGCTCCTAACCTAAAACGGTGCCACCGAGAGATTTATCCGAGGCAAATTGTTGGCTTTTAGACATTGTGTAAACGCAAGATGCTTCTAGCAAAAAAAAAAATTCCCACCACTAACATTCATTGGGAAAAAGGAAGGAAATTTGAATCAATTAGCGCCAAAAACCTGTTGCCGCTGCTGCCGAAAGTACCGGAAAGTGAAGGTAAAATTCAAATTAAAACCATACCTTGGCACTCGAACGGCAGCCAGCAGCGGTAGCGTTATTATCTCATTAGTACCGAAAAGTTCATCTTGGCCATTTAAGCTCGGAAACATAAGTCAATTAAGAGCCTGCCTGCGGTGAATTGAAGGAGAGCAAAGTGCTTAAATTCCTTGCTCATACACTGTAAGGAAAGATCTTTAGGAAATAAGATTCGTTTTTTTATAGCCAGAGGAAAATCGCTACAAGAAATTTTCGGGACTTTGAGCACAAAACCGTAATATTCCAATTTTTAGTAAAAATTGAAAAAAAAATTATGGAATATGCCGGATTAATTCGGTAAACAAGTAGCTTTCACCCACTCAAGTCGCTAAAGCTCTGTTCTCGAAATAAATTTGATGACGATCAGCAAAACGTTCATCAACCGTTAATCACCTTCATAAAATTAATCGAAACTTTGGCAACGAGTTTGATTAAGCTTTTCCAAGAATTCCGCACGGGATCCAATTTGTTTGTCGTCTGTAAATTTAATGTTCCATTTTCTGCTCCCAGCTTTGCTCAGTTTGCCAGTCATGTTTGGCTTAGCAACGGTGTCAGTCTTTCATCTCGTGGTAGTTTGCAATTTTGAGATGGGATTAAGCAAGTAAAGTGTCTGCATGGTCTAAGTCGAAAGAAACGACTCAGTTATCGGAAGAGTTTTGTTCAAATTCCAATGCAAGTTTAGCAAAATTTTGTCTTAGTCTCATCCGCATTGCTGGGTACCCGCACTCTGACCACCCTTAAAATAACTACTTTAATCAAGTAGATTTGTCCTAAGCTCAAATTGGGTTTGAGCTTGGATGAGTTTCCCATTCAAGAAAACTTCCATCGTCATCAGCATTATATTTCCCAGGGCGGCAGCAGACAGAACCAAAAAAAATCCTGTCCCACACCCGAAAAGCTCAGCGTTAGACAATCTCGATTGCTACTTTTGGTTTTCTGGTGAAATGCCTCTTTATCTCCATGCTCTGTTTGTCACGATATCTGGAGACCAGGCTTAGGTCCCGTACCGAGAACAAATGGACTGAGCATTTTTCCTCTCGCTTGACTTGACGTGAAGTAATGGAGCCTATCACAACAGAAAGCAGACATTCCATTCCACGACAAGACATCATTGGCGGAGCGTGGTAGATTGGTTCAAATCCTTTCGGGGAAGCAGTTTTTCCCGGGATTGAAGTGCAAAATGGCAGCACAAATAAGCTGGTGCTTGGAAAATCACGTACATTGCGTGGCTGCATTTGTGTGCTGACAAGCCACTAGAGTCATAAGTTAGGCAAAACAAGATGGTTATTTCTAACAACTTCGTTATCTCATAGCTTAGGTTTCAATAAGGTGTCAATAATCATTTTACATTTTTGATATGGTTTATTTTACTGATTTTTTAGTACAAAAATAAAAACTTCCTTGGCAGTTTCCCTTAAAAGTAATATCTGATGTCGATAGCAGGCAGCAGTAGAATTTCGCACTCACTTCTTTTCAGCTTCACGTTCCGGATTCCCAGGTAAGTATAATTTCCTTTTCAGGTTCCCACGGTTCAAGGTAAGTGTCGCTCTTCTTCCTTTCTTTCGGTATCACACAACACAGGTAAGTCCAATTAATTAATATTCACTTTATTTCCCGAATAGTTCATACACTTTATTAATGTAACTTTCTTTTAACTTTTACTTCTAAATTTTCTATTATTTACCTCTTCAATTTCTTCACCTTTAGCTTAAAATTAAATTTTTATTAAACTGTATTCAAAATATAAACAAACTCCCGCATTGGTGTATCTCGCTGGCCAATCAGAGCAAAGAGGAGATTCGGGCTGTCACCTTCTTCCTTTTATAATCTCTTTGGCGGAAGTGCAGCCCGTTTTACAATATTTTTGCGTTTCTCCTTGATTCGTTGATCGAGCGTTGACGGACGAGGGGTACAATTAATGGTCGAAGAGGTGATATCCACAACCAGATGGCGCGCTATGGTAAACCTTTTCGATGTAACGAACATGCTGGCCCCTTCAGAAATGTTCATTTCTGACAGATTGTCGATGAAACCTTTTCAGCTAGTGGTCTATCCCTCGGATTTGTCGATGAAATAGGGTTGTTTTGATGTCGAACGTCAATAAATCGATGATGTTGCTTGAAACAAGATAAAAACAAACATAGCGTAGACCTGCGAGGATGAAATTAAGCTAATTTGGACTGGTTCTCACCTTTTCCATATTAGAAAATGCCTTGTATGTTCATAATTTCAGGTAGGTTGTGTTGGCTCGTGCTTAGTTGCTGCATTTCATCGGCGAATCAGGAGTTGCGTTGCTGCTTTGCGGAGAAGTTGTTCCAGCGGATGGTGTTTCAATAGGTAGCAAGCAGATTTTTGCCACCGGTCGAGTAAAGATGCTGTTGGATGTGCGAAGTGTTACGACTCTCGTAATTCCGTCTGGTCCGGGATGCAGATCGGTGATTCGAGCCAGCTTCCAGCTCATCGGTGGTGAGTTTTCATCCTTGAGAAGTGCCAGGCAACCCTTTTGGATGATGACGGGCGGCTTGTACCATTTCGAACGTTGCTGGAGGGTTGACACGTACTCAAGTTGCCAGCGCTTCCAAATGTCCTGTAGGAGCTTCTGCGTGCGATGCCAATTGTTGAGCCGATTGTAGGGAATGGAGGACAGGTCTAATTGAGGGACTGCTTTTAAGGCACCACCAACTAAAAAGTGCCCCGGTGTCAGAGGATCGAAGTCAGATGGATCATCGCTTAATGATGATATCGGTCGGGAATTTAAGCAACTCTCAATTTGCGCTAGAAGAGTTTCCATTTCGTCGTACGGCAGAGTGTGATTTCCAATTACACGAAGAAAGTGTTTTTGAGCTGAAGCGATTGCGGCCTCCCATAGACCACCAAAGTGCGAAGCCTTAGGTGGATTAAAGTGCCACCTTATACCGTTGTTGGTGCATTCCTCCGCCAGCGCTTTTTGGTGCTCCTTGCTGCGAACTATTTGCCGTAATTCGTTAGCAGCGCCGACGAAATTGCGACCGTTGTCGCTGTAGATTTCAGAGCACAACCCACGGCGAGAGACGAAGCGCTGTAAAGCTTGTATGAACTTGGCAGCGGTGAGGTCAGAGACAAGTTCAATGTGGACAGCTTTCGTACAGAAGCATACGAAGACTGCCACATAGACTTTCCTAGGAGCAGCACGACGATGAGATGGTTGGATCTGGATGGGTCCCCAATAATCGATACCGGTGATCGCGAACGGCCGGGCCATGTTCACACGATTGGCTGGTAAGTCCCCCATGAACTGCTCTAGTTGTTTTGGACGGGCTCTAAAGCAAATCACGCAAGCATGTACGACTCGCTTTGCTAAGTCCCTGGCCCCTATTATCCAATACTGGGTTCGAAGTAAGCTGATGAGAAGCTGCGGTGCAGCGTGTAGATGTTTCGCGTGGTGATGTTGAACTAGGAGCTTGGAAAAACGGTGTGTGCCTGGTAGCAGGATTTGATGTCTGGTGTTGTAGGGTAACGTTGCATGACTGAGCCTGCCCCCAATCCGAATGACTCGAGATTCAGACAGAAACGGATGGAACCATCTGAGGCGGGACTTTGTTGGGACAGGTTTGCCTTGTTGTAGCTGTGACCATTCGCTGCTGAACTCCTGCTGTTGGACAAGTGAAATGAGTGCATTTTCGGATGCTTCGATTTCCTCACAAGACAATATTGTGCTGCTAGGACGATCGATTTTCTTGAGTCTCAATCGCCTACAGTAAGCGATGGTGTTGATCATTCGGCGAAGTGAGGAAAACCGTTCAGAAAGATCGTTGATGAAGGATTCCATAGAAGTTGCAGTGATGACAGAAATTGGTGTTTTTCGTGCTTCTTGAAGGACTTCAGAATTGTATTGGCTGATGTGTTGTTGAGTTGGCCATTTATCTGCGCCGCATTTTAACCAATCAGGCCCATGCCACCACAGGTCGGACTGGAGGAGAGTTTCAGCTGTCGTGCCGCGTGATAGAAGGTCTGCTGGGTTTTCATATCCTGGAACGTGGTTCCAGGAGCAATTCTCGGTGGCGAGTTGTATCTTCGACACCCGGTTCGCTACGAAGGTCACCCAGGATGATGGAGCAGATTTGAGCCAGTGGAGGACCGTCGTTGAATCGACCCAAAAGAAGGTTTCTGGTTGAAGCTGAAGCGATAGCATGACTTTCTTGTAAAGTTCGGCGGCAATAAGTGCACCACAGAGCTCGAGACGTGGGATACTTTGACGATGCAGGGGTGCGACTTTTGATCGAGCTGTTAGAAGTGCAACTTTTACGAGGTCTGAAGAATCGGTGGAACGAACATAAGCGCATGCGCCGTATGCACGCTCAGAAGCGTCGGAGAAGATATGAAGTTGCACTGAGGTTGGATTTGAATGCAAAATGCAACGTTCTATTCGAAGTTCGTTAAGTAGGATAAGTTGGGAGTGGTACGATTTCCAAAAGGATGTGGCCGCAGACGGAAGTTCTTGGTCCCAGTCCCAGCATTTACCGTCGTCGTTTTTCAAGCCCCATAGGGCTTGCATGAAAAGCTTGGCGGAAGTGACTACTGGACCCAGAAGTCCGAGGGGATCGAAAAGGCGAGCAATATGTGACAGTGCGATGCGTTTGGTCAACGGTTGTTCCGGTGGAGACTCGGGGAGGTTGATTCGGTAGCGTAGGTGATCCGGTGCTGGCTCCCAGTGTAAGCCAAGCGTTTTCAGGCACTGATCTCGGTCGAGATCTACTGAAGATTGGACCGCCCGGTTTTCTGGAGAGACATCCTTAAGAACAGCAGCTACGTTGGAAGCCCATTTGCGAAGCTCGAAGCATCCCTTGCGAAGTAACTGGTCAAGCTGTTTTTGGAGATTGATGGCGTCTTGGATCGAATCGGCCCCAGAGAAAAGATCGTCGACGTAAAAGTCCCTTCTGAGAACTTTCGCTGCTCGGGGGAACCTCTCATGTTCATCCTCTGCCAGCTGTTGCAGTACTCTCGTAGCCAAGTAGGGAGCGCTCGCTGTCCCATACGTCACCGTCTTCAGTTCGTAGGTCTGCATTGGTGCCTCGGGTGAGGTTCGCCACACTATTCGCTGCAAGGGGGTGTCACCTTCGTCGACGAGAATTTGTCTGTACATCTGCTTGATGTCAGCTAGCAGCATGATCGGCCGGATTCTGGAGCGCATGATAATAGAGCGTAGGTCTTGCTGTACGATGGGTCCGACCATTAGAGCGTTGTTTAGGGAAGGGCCACTGGGAGTTTTGCATGATGCGTCAAAGACAACGCGTACTTTCGTCGTGGTGCTGTCTTCACGGATAACAGCGTGATGGGGTAAATGATAGCAAGGTGTGGGTGGTTGCTCGTAGTCGAATACCTTCTGCATGTGGCCCAGTGATTCGTACTCCTTCATGAAGCTGTCGTATTGTTGCTTAAGACCCTCGTCGCGGTTGAGCTTGTTCTCGAGCATGTGGAAGCGTCGCAGAGCAGTTCGGCGATTGTCGCTGAGATTATCGAGGACGTTATTCTTGACGGGTAAACGGACGCAGTATCGGCCTTCTGGAGTGCGCTTGACGTTCTGCTGAAAGTGAGTTTCGCAAGCTGCTTCTTCGACGGAGTAGCTTGGCGAGGAGCTGTCGTCTTCAATTGACCAAAACCGCTCCATGAGATTGTTGAGGTCACTGATCGTTGCAAGATTTGCCACAATTGGTCGGGTTGGTGAAAGTTGTTCGCACTCACCCGAGACAACCCAGCCGAAGACAGAATTGATGAGCGTTGGTTGGCCATCACCAAGATTGATTCTTCCGGAGGTTTCGAACAGCTCAAAAAAGATTTCTGCGCCTAAAATCATATCGATTCGACTGGTTTTGTGGAAGGACGGATCGGCTAGCTCTATTCCAGGTGGAATCTTCAACGATGATGCGTTTATTTCGGTTGATGGGAGATCTACAGTAACCTTTGGCAACACAAGAAAGTCTAATGTGGTGGAGTACTGGCACACACGGGAGCGAATAGAAGAACGAATTTTGAAGCGAGCTTGCGTTGTGGACTGGCCGATTCCGACGATGGGACAGTTCAGCTTTTGGCGATGGACCTTGATCAGCTGAGAGAAAGATTGCGTGATGAAACAAGATTCACTTCCGGAGTCGAGAAGTGCTCGGGCTACGTGCTCTGTTCCGTTGTCATCGACGAGGGTGAGTAATGCAGTTGCCAGGAGAATAGTTTTGCGGTTGTTTTTGGATGTTGTGAAACATGGAGCCTCGGTTGAAGCAGCAGGGAGTGACACTGACGGCGGTGGGTTCGAAGAAGTAGTTGGTTGTCGTTGCTTCGTTGTGTCGGAAGTCTTGGAGATTCCAGTAGAACAAAGTTGCGAGTGGTGACGGTTTCGGCAGTATCTGCAGGCACTTGTTGAAGAACAATCCTTAACCTGGTGGCCCTTTCTGAGACAGTTTCGACACAGCTGGTGTTGGCGGACTTCCCTCTCCTTCTCTTCGAGACTAAACTTTGAAAAGGTCGAGCATAAATATAGCGGATGGTGGTCGGAACAAACTACACACTTTCGAAAATTGGAATGATTTGCTCCATGGCTGGCGATCACGCGCGTAGGAGGTTTCTTGACGACATTGTTCGATACTGGTTCTACGTTTTTCGAAAGGGCTTCAAGGACACTGGCACGTCGCTGGATGAATTCCGTGAGGTCGTGGAAAGTAACAGTCGATAAAGTTGATGAGTGTTCTTCCCAGTCACGTCTAGTAGTCGGGTCGAGTCTGATGCTAAGCATTCTTATCAAAAGGATGTCCCAAAATTGCGTTTTCTCCCCCAGTTGCTTAAGGACTTTCACATTTGCTTCAAACCTTTCGACAAGAAAACGCAGTTCCGTAGATGATTCACGCTTCAAAGTAGAAAACTCGAACAAGGAATCCACATACGATTGCTTCAACCGTGCAGGCTTCTGATAGTGCTCAACCAAAAGGGTCCAAGCGACGATGTAGTTGTTTGCGCTGATGTTGATTGTTTGGATCAGCTTCAAGGCTTCTCCACTTAGCGAAGAGCGGAGGTAATAGAATTTTTGGATATTCGACAGTTCGTGAGAAGAGTGGACCAGCGAGACGAACAAGTCATGAAAATTGAGCCAACTGTCGATGCTACCGCTGAAGACCGGAAGTTTCACGTCGGGTAGTCTTACGTGTGACGACCAAGCAGGGCTATGAGGCGCAGAATGAGAGGATGACGATGCTGGCGTCGACGGAGAATGTTTATTTTTCGATAACAGAAATCCCTTGACTTCGAAAAATGAAGATTCGAACTCGATGCGTTGCTTCAGATGGTTGTCGATCTCAGCTTCATCCAGAGTTTCTAACTCCGCTTGCACTCCGTTGAAATCATTCCACAACGACACCAGGTGCTCTAGACGACCAGCAACTTGACATTCGTGTTGTTCTTCGTCGTAAGTTTCAACGAATGCCCGGATGTTAGAGAAGGATGCCAGCAAACTTCTGTGCCGGGTCCTTAGGTTTTTGAGACGACGATCGTTGGACATCGTGGGCTGCAAAAAGCGACCAGGTAGCACAAAACGTGGAAAAGTAAAGGGGTTGGAATGGTAATTACCTTTTTAAGGCAATTCTATGCCTTGTAAATTAGAATAACACCAGGATCGCCTTGAGGACTCGTGTAGATGATAGAAATTGCTCGGTTCCAGACACGTGATTCTTGCCAGGTGAGGATGACGGCGTTCAGATGATTAATGCACGGAGTTTCGACGTGCATCCGGCTCGAAGGACCATATGTCGATAGCAGGCAGCAGTAGAATTTCGCACTCACTTCTTTTCAGCTTCACGTTCCGGATTCCCAGGTAAGTATAATTTCCTTTTCAGGTTCCCACGGTTCAAGGTAAGTGTCGCTCTTCTTCCTTTCTTTCGGTATCACACAACACAGGTAAGTCCAATTAATTAATATTCACTTTATTTCCCGAATAGTTCATACACTTTATTAATGTAACTTTCTTTTAACTTTTACTTCTAAATTTTCTTTTATTTAGCTCTTCAATTTCTTCACCTTTAGCTTAAAATTAAATTTTTATTAAACTGTATTCAAAATATAAACAAACTCCCGCATTGGTGTATCTCGCTGGCCAATCAGAGCAAAGAGGAGATTCGGGCTGTCACCTTCTTCCTTTTATAATCTCTTTGGCGGAAGTGCAGCCCGTTTTACAATATTTTTGCGTTTCTCCTTGATTCGTTGATCGAGCGTTGACGGACGAGGGGTACAATTAATGGTCGAAGAGGTGATATCCACAACCAGATGGCGCGCTATGGTAAACCTTTTCGATGTAACGAACATCTGATATTCGAAATAACTTTTGTCACTGAGACACGAGATTTGTGACAAAAACATAAAACATAAGACATAAGACATAAGACATAAGACATAAGACATAAGACATAAGACATAAGACATAAGACATAAGACATAAGACATAAGACATAAGACATAAGACATAAGACATAAGACATAAGACATAAGACATAAGACATAAGACATAAGACATAAGACATAAGACATAAGACATAAGACATAAGACATAAGACATAAGACATAAGACATAAGACATAAGACATAAGACATAAGACATAAGACATAAGACATAAGACATAAGACATAAGACATAAGACATAAGACATAAGACATAAGACATAAGACATAAGACATAAGACATAAGACATAAGACATAAGACATAAGACATAAGACATAAGACATAAGACATAAGACATAAGACATAAGACATAAGACATAAGACATAAGACATAAGACATAAGAAATAAGACATAAGACATAAGACATCAGACATCAGACATAAGACATAAGACATAAGACATAAGACATAAGACATAAGACATAAGACATAAGACATAAGACATAAGACATAAGACATAAGACATAAGACATAAGACATAAGACATAAGACATAAGACATAAGACATAAGACATAAGACATAAGACATAAGACATAAGACATAAGACATAAGACATAAGACATAAGACATAAGACATAAGACATAAGACATAAGACATAAGACATAAGACATAAGACATAAGACATAAGACATAAGACATAAGACATAAGACATAAGACATAAGACATAAGACATAAGACATAAGACATAAGACATAAGACATAAGACATAAGACATAAGACATAAAAGACGTAAGACATAAGACATAAGACATAAGACATAAGACATAAGACATAAGACATAAGACATAAGACATGACTCATGTCACATGAATAAGGTTGTCGATTGCCTGATTTTATTCGGGTTTGCCCGGATATTTAATACAACATTGGGGAAGAGTCCAGCCCGGTCTGGTTTCCCTGATTTCATTGAAAAATGCCCGGATTTTGACCGGATTTATTCACTTTAATTGGTAAATGAAACAAAAAAACCAATTGTGTTGTAATTTTTTTATCTTTGCCTCCAAAACGAAATATTTGACCAAAATTTATGAAAATAATCATGGAAAGTTTTTGGAAGCCGATTTAAAATCTGACGATGAGTTTTGATGAAATTTTCTTGATTTTTGTTGAGTAATTTCTGGGTTTTGACCAAATTAGCCCAGATATTGCCCGGATTTTTTGTCGTTGATTTTGAAATCGAATGCCCGGATTTTCCGGGTTTTTATATCAAATTTTCCAGATTTGTCCGGCCTGGATACGTGCTGAGATATGAGACATGAAACTTAAGACAGGCTGCAAAAACGTTGTATTTCAGCTACGATCGCTAAATGTAGAATTTTGCAGGGCTAGAAGTTGGTCACTTTTTAGTAACTAAGCCACTTTTTTCAGGCTGGCCACTCACAAGTTACTTTTTTCGAAATTTGGTCACTAAAGTCACTATTTTTTTAAATAATTTCCTTAGACTATTTTTTATTTAAATTTTTTCTCCTTTCTTTCCTTTCGAGTCCTGTGGGAATTCACACGACCTAAATTGGGAGAATGGCTCACATTCAGTAAATGAAGATTATTATTTTGTTTTGTTTTGATATATTCGACTTAGACATTATTTGGATGAAAATTTGAATTTAAACAAAAATCGTTTTTCGCCTTAAAAAATATGTTTTTTTTTGTTTATTTGGGACACTTTTCCAACGTTTTGGCATTCGTGTTAAGAAAAAAAAGTATAATTAATAAATTTATTACCTAAAATATTTCCTAAATAGACACTCTTACAATATGTTTAACCAAGATTTGAAGTTTCATGACTTTTAAAGCTTGAATTTATTAAAAGATATCAATCAAAATCTGCACAGTGCACTTTATCACATGGCAGGAAACTTCATGCTATTAATGCTCTTGTTTGTTTTAAATGGAAGGTAAACTTGTGAAAAGTCACTCAATTGAATCGAAAATATCAGATATTTCCATTCTAAGTTCCTTTATTTCTAGACATTTTGGAATCATCATAATTTGAATCTTGTTCAAAGTTAAACAGAATTCAAGGACTTAAAACTTCAAAATGTATTCAAATAAATAGACTCCGGCAATGTTATTGATAATCGAATAATTTACGCCACAATTAAATTTTTAAATTGGTCAAAATAAAAATGAACAAATCAGAACCTGAAATATTTGTTCTCCTGAGTAAGAAGTGAGAATTCTTTCATTTTTTCTTTCCAAGAAATTTATGACTGAACAACAAATGACACTTTTTTAAAGATTAGTTTCGAATATATATATATTTGTTTTTGGTTCAACAAATTTTTGAGACAATTTATTTGGAAGGTTTACAAGCATTGCCATCCAAAATTAAAAGTATAACATAACTCAAAATCATCTTACAAAACCAGATCAACTTATAGAGCATATACAGAATGTGTGACTATTAAAAAAAATGTTAACGATTGTGATACATGAAGAGGTTTCACAGCTCTGTGAAATTATAGATATTTTTGTCTTAAACCTGGCACTAATTTCATGATTAATTCAGTAACGTAAGGTTGTCATTTCAAATCTACGTTCTAAAATTATTAAATTTAGAAAATTTGAATTTTAATACGACATCACCGCCCCCCTGAGCCCTTCCAACGCTCCCCGAATTTCAAAGTTGAACTCACCGCCCCCATGGAACGGCTCTTAACACCCCCAAGGAGCCGGTAGAGACCGCTTTGAAAACCCACTGGTCTATATTATTCAATTTCATCATGTGACAAATAAAAATGATAATATCGGACTATGTGACATAATCCAATCAAGTGACATAATTCAACTATGTGGCATAATCCAATCATGAGATATTATCCGACTCTGCTACATAACCTGACCAGGCAACATAATCTGAACATGCAACTTAATCTGCCCATGTGACATAATGTGACCATGCAACATAATTCGACCAAGCAACATAATCTGAACATGGAAAATAATGTAACCATGCCGTATAATGCGATCATGTGACATTATCGGACCATGCAACATAATCCGAACATGTGACATAGTCTGACAAGGACATAATCTGATCAACATCATCCGAGAATGCAAAATAATCAAACCATGTGACATTATATGACCATGCAACATAATCTAACAATGCAACATAATCGAACCATGCAAAATAATTGAACCATGCAACATAATTGAACCATGCCACTTAATCGGTACATGCAACATAATTCGATCATGTGACATTATGTGACCATGAAACATCATCCGATCATGTAACATAATTCGACCATGTGACATAATCTGACCATGCAACAACCATGTGACCTTATACGACCATGCAGGAGTAGGCAGGGAAACCAAGCAAACATGTAATCGTATCAGAAATGATAGCTTAAGTCGTTTGCAATGGTGCTGCGAATCGTAATTTCAATTGCATAGTGAAAAGATGATATAAAGTGTCGTCTGAAGTCAGTTTAAATCGGATATGAGAGAAACTTCGCCATGTTTGTAAATTTTGAAATGATGTCGCTCCTGCGCGGGCTTCCAGTGGAAAAATCATCGTCTTCGTGTTCTCTCTGCAACCAGCAGTGCATCCAAATGGCTAGAAATCAGATGAGAATTGAGTAATGTTGAACAAATGAGAGAACTGGAAAATATTGTCGCTGGCAACGATTCGAAGGCTATGAGAGCAAAATCTTGCGCTCTCTTGCATTCTTCCGGTAGGAACGAATAAGGTATCGGATAACGTTCAATTGGTGTAGTTTTTGTCGCTTTAAAAAGAAATGAAATTTATGTATGTATCTCTACTTTGGTAGGTAAATGCTGTTTTTTAACTTTCATACGATCATTCTACAATGTATTTTAAACGTATATCAAAACAGTATAAGAATATAGCTACAAAATGTTTGCTGGGAAATCAAAACTCATTGAAATGTGGGCTTATTTTTGCTCTTTTGGCTTGGTGATGACGTTATAATCCTTTAGATATGATGTCCGTAAATGAAGCTATTTTCCTTACGCGAGATCCGTTAGCCAATCTAAATTCTGACAGGGAAAAACGGACGATTATCAGGTTAAGGTTGGGCCTCAAAAAATCAGGAAAATCCTGAAAAATCAGGCACATTGGCAACCCTGTATGTAGGTTGTTGATTAATTTGTAAGGCTTATAGCCTGGAGTGGTCCGAGCAAAATCAATCAAAAACATGTCCACTGGCGATAAACTCAGGAAGATAGCCTATTATAGACCTCTGAAGAGGAAATACGGGAGAGATAGAAAAAAAAAAAAATTTTTCTATAGATTCGCTTCTCGCTCTCGGAGGCTTTTCTTTTTGGTTTCCTACGAATGTGTGTATTTATGTGTTTTCAGAGAGAGTCAGCAAACTCTACTTTGGGTAAAAGTTTCTTAACAAGGGCTAGTACCCAAAAATAATCTAAAAGTCCGTTATAAGTTTGGATTGGATCATTTGAAGTTTAATTCAAATTAAGGCCTATTTTTTGCATACTAGAGTAAATGTTGACAGTTTCACTTTCAAAATTCATCGAATCAAAAACATTCTGGGAAGCTTAGTGAGCAACATTTTCTCAAAGTAGATTTTTTTTTCTACCGAGCAAACGACTATCATCATTAAAAACTGCTACCGTACCGTGACTTATCGGCTGGAACAGTCAGCCTGAACCGGTACCATGTCATTTCCGATTCGGAATAAGCAATACGAGTAAGTGATTTGTGTGGCTTCCGATTGGCCTTCAAAGTCAGTTTCGAGCTGTCTGTCACTACACTAGGGGAGGGAATGCGAAAAACGGTGGATAAGGTTTTTTGGAGTAACTCTGCTCAGCACTAGAAACATTACAATCTCCCAAGTATGTCAATCGATTGCCCGCTGTTGGACAGCTTTTGACAAGATTTGAATTCTGTAGCGTCAATTTTGTTTGGTAATATTATTTCATACAAATTCCAATCTGTCAGTTTCTCGTAAACAATACCTGTTCAGAGTAAGGTCAAGTGAAATGTTTTGACCATGAATTTTCCAGCTTATCAGGATGATTGTATGTCATGAAACCTCGTCAGGAATCGGAATTAACCGTGTCGTTTCCAGTTCTCACCACAATCGGGGACCATTCATTATCAGTGATTGCAGGCTACAATTTGCGACAATTTGCAATGGCCGGTTTCGAAATCAGACACGCTTCAACTGATTTGAGTTTCCGTGAAATGCTGCAGTTAAGCACCGGGAACTCTCATTGCTCGGGCAGGACCTGCCCTGGGCGGAACCAAAAACTGGATCCTAGGGGATGGATGTGGTTAGAGTATCGTGTTTACGTTACGACACGCTTCCGGGTGGCTTTAGTACGTGATTTCGTTGGTAGCTAAAAAACCACTCTAAGTGCCTTGTTGTTGTTTACGTTATTTTGGTTTCCCAGATGAAAAGCTGACTGACTAACTAAAGCTAGCTGGTAAATGATGGTTACGTGTTGCGACAAAAACTAATAAATGTCTATTTGTCAATTAGTGCCCGACTCCCGGGTCGCGTTTGCGGTGCTGTGCCGATGTTGTGAACCTTGAACTTGACCAGAGATGCCAATGTGCCTGAAATTTCACCGTTCAGTAAGAAACTGGATTAGGTACCATTGCTGAAGTTAAAAAGTTAAAATGTGGCTGAATCAAAGCAATCAAAAGATTGCCTTTAATTCTTTTTTTTTTTTACTAAAGGGGAATTAAAGGGAATCTTTTGATAGCTTCAACCAATTAGGCTCGCAACACATATTACATTGAAAATGACCAAAAAAAAGGATCATCACTTTAAGCGAAATTTCCGTTACTTTTAAGTTGCCTGATTTTTACTTCAGCAGTTCCCTGATTTTTGAAAAAAAAAATGTTGGCAACTCTGGTGGCGAAAGAGAAATAAGTTAGATCAATAGTGGGAATGATCACATGCAGGATATACATGGTGTTTCGATAGAAGGTCCAGCAGTTGATCGGTGGAGCTCGACATCTACGCTCGTGTCGGTCGATTCCATAACGTTCACCTGGTGAAATTGACTAACGCGCCGTTGTACTGAAGCAGAGATTGCGTGTTCAAGTCCTGCCGGTGAGCCGTTGTATCTTTTTCGAAAAATTCATGATATTTATGGCTTATGTTCTTCCTTTCTTTGATACCTCATGTTTCTGTAATACTTTCCATCACCTTCGTGATTTTTTTACATTTTGCATTCGAAAATTTGATTATTTTCAGGAACATTACATTACATGATAGTTCACATGAAGCCATGGTGTTGGAAATTTGGTAATTTGCATTGAAGATTAACCAAACTCATTATCTAAAGAATGCAATTCAACGCATACGTTGGCGAAACTGCGGTGAATCCGTGCATCCATGTTGGATTATCTACATACATACATATCTATGCGGAAAGTGGTGAATGATAAACTTCCGGGCGGGGAGGTCTGGAGGGCGAGCAAGTGTCTGTTGAGATCGAAGTGCCAATGAGTAAAATTTGGCTTCCGGCTCCAGCACTTCCAGTGGGATTTCTTAGCGATTTGAGCCGGGACCGATAGTTGGCCGGGTGGGAGGCCAGCTTTTTGATCACAAATAACAAAGATCGAAAATAGTAAAATTTACATTTTTGCTAGGTAAGGTGAATTGAAAAAAAAAGGTAAAAAATTACTTTTTTGCTAGGTGAATGATCGAGAAAAAGGGGTTTCGTGTACAACTTTTCCCGAAGAAACGAAAGAGAATGCAACTCCCACAATTTGTTGCGGCCAGGATGGCTACAGCTACGGGTGTGTTAATATACCAAAACACGGCATCGACCATCTTGTGACAGGTAATCGTAATGGTAGGCATGATAGGCGAACAACTGGCTGTCGAAAAGCGCTCCATCTCCACCCTCCACCCCTGAAAAACTTTTGGTACCCCTTGCCTACTTTTCCTCAAAATGCTTACACCCTAGCTGTAGGCGCCCTGGAGATACCGTCCTGATTTTTCAAAAACGCTTGAATTGTCCTGATTTTTGAAAAATGGCTCTTCAAATGTCCTGATTTGAAAAAAAAATATCCAAATTAAAACTAAATTTATTGTTAATTGATGAAAACATCAAGCAAATCTATGTATCTATATGAAAATGGTTTTCTGTCTGTCTGTCTGTTTTCTATAGACTCGGAAACTACTGAACCGATTTGCGTGAAACTTGGCAGGTGGGGGTATTGGAGACAGGGGAAGGTTCCTATTATGGTTTGAGACTCCTCCCTCTCTCATGAAGAAGGGGAGGGGCCTTCCAAACAAAAGGTAATATTTTATCAAATTCGGCATGGGGTGGTATTTAAGAACAAGGATTATTTTGAGAAATATAAGGTACTCCTTCCACCTCTCAGTGAGGGAGGGGGGAGGGGGGCTACCTTACAATTTTTCATATAACTCGAAAACTAATCAAGATATTGGAACCAAATTTGGAATGGGAAGGTATTTGGATACGAAAAATATTTCAATGATCATTTGAGGCCCCTCCCTTTTCCAGAAGAAAGGGAGAGGGGACCTCTTTTATAATGTTTTGCATAAATTAAAAACTAATAAAGCAAATGGAACCAAATTTGGCATGGGAGGATATTTGGATACGAAAAATATTTCTATGATTATTTAAGACCCCTCCCT
This sequence comes from Uranotaenia lowii, assembly GCF_029784155.1. Taxonomy (NCBI): domain Eukaryota; kingdom Metazoa; phylum Arthropoda; class Insecta; order Diptera; family Culicidae; genus Uranotaenia; species Uranotaenia lowii. The sequence goes on from NC_073692.1 coordinate 42,966,346, forward strand.
CATTCCCGTGAGTAGATATAAATGGGGGAAGAGGCACCTTTTATAATTTTTTACAAAGCTCAAATACTAATTAAGCAAATGGCACCAAATTTGGCATGGGCGGGTATTCGGGAACGTGATATGTTCTAATGATTGTTTGAGACCCTTCCTTCTTACAGCGGGGAGAAAGGAAAGAGGGAGGGGAGTTTCATACAATTTTAACTGCATAACTCGACAACTATAACAGCAAATGGAACCAAATTCGGCATAGAACGATATTTGGGTACGAAAAACGCTCCTATGAATATTTGGTTTCCCTCATTCCTTCAAAGAGGAAGATGAAAAGGGGGAGGAGAGGTCTCCCTTACAATTTTCAGTATAACTGGAGAGCTGATCGAGCAAACGGAAACATATTTGGCATGTGAGGGTATTTGGATACGAGAAATGTTTCTACTATAAATGGATATAAAGGAAAGAAGGGAGGCTTCAATACAAATTTTTTTTATAACTCAAGAATAAATCGGGCAAATGAAACCAAATTTGGTTTCATAAAGTATTTGAGTACGAAAAATACATTTATGAATATTGAGTGCTTCTCCCTCCATTCAATTGGGAGAACGGAAGGGAGGATGGTACTTCCTTTTAAATTTATGCATGACTCAAGAATTTACTACGCAAATAAAACCAAATTTGGCATGAGATGGTATTTCAATACAAGAAATTTTTCTATGTAAAACAATTCCTTTCTTGCAGTAGGAGGATATAATTGGGAACAAAGGAAGGGAAGAGGAAAGCTCATATTTAACTTTTTTTTTATACAAAATCCGAGAAATAGAGAAAACTTAACATGGAAAGTCATTTTGGTATGATTCTAAGATTATCTGGCACACCATCCTCCTTTTAAGTGAGTAGTTACATAGGAGGAGGGAGGTGAGCCCAATACAATTTTGCTAGCAGCAAGTTCTCAATTTATGCCAACGAAGTCAATAAATGGAAACAAATATGGCATGGAAAGGTACTTGGTTACTTTATAGTGTATTGGGTGGAAGAAAAAAGGGGGCTCCATACAAATTTTGTTGTAAAGTTTAAAAAAAATGGGTATGATTATTAAAGACCACGAGTTTTTAGCATAAATCCAGAACATATCAAGCCAAAACAACCATATTTCATAAGTTAGTTCTTATGCGTAAGATTAATTTGGGACTCTCCTTTTTCAGGGCGAAGCTTAAAGAAGCAGATTAAAATTATCAGAACTTATAGATCAAGATTCAGAAAATTAGTTTAAGTCATCTTTGTATTGCAATTCAAAACTCCAGCTGCAGCTCTCATTTCATAGCGGTTGCTTTTGAATTATGTTATATTTTGGTTCAAAATAATGTCAATAAAACGATAAAAATTTGAATATTTTCGAAAATATCATTTGTTTTTGAAAGGTAAGGCAAAGCACACAGGATCAGCTAGTCTTAAATAAAATAGTATAACCAAAGATAATCTTTGATTCAAATGATATTTGAATGATGTTTTTCTATATTAACTGCAGGCCAGTCAAGGCTATTCTGACTTCAGTGGCATAATTTGAGGCGTCTTCAACACCTTTTTGCCTTTCTAACAGAAAGGTTTGGTTATCGGTCGATTTGAGAGATCATTAATTATGGGTCTTAGACATACCTTTATAGGTACCTATCGACCAAGGACTAAAAAAATCGTATTCAAATCGGAGCAGCCAAGAAACAAAACCGCGCGTAGTTCACAAAAGTTCTGACCACAGTAGGTTCGCGACTCAGCAAACACGTGATTGTAGGGGATTTTTTTCAAGAGGAATCCGATCGCCAGAAAATCGTGAGCGAGCCGTGGCAGAAAACCTCGCGAACCTCGCGATTCTGGTTCGTGAACCAAATTGGAAAACGCACTGCACACTTGATGGTCGTGTTTTCCGTTTCGTTATTTTGTCTCCACATGGTTTATTGATTGCGCCAAATGCAACGCGTGGACAGATGAAATAAATCGATTTTTCAAAGTTTTCATAACAATTTCTTGAAAATAATTTACAATGTTGTAAATTTAAACGATGTATATAATTTGTGAATTGAAGTTTGTCCTTTCTGATGTTAAACAACGTCAAATTTGGCAAATTTGTATATAGAGTTTCGAAAGGATGCCATCTGGCCCAATAACAGATAAAAAAATATTGATTTAATTATCCGAAGGATAAAAAGTTCCTCCGCATCCTAAAAAGATGTATGGGTTGCGGGAAGGATAAAAAAAATACAAGTCCAATCTAGAAATGTGCTACTTCGGCATCTTAATTGTATCCGCTTTGTTATTTTCAAGTTTCTTCCGAAGTTCAAATTTAAGAAGTTTTATCAGTTTGGAATTTTAAATTTCATGTCTTGGCAGAAAAAAGGAGGCATTAACCGTGCGATGAAGTTTTGAAAGCGAGGGAAAACCATTAAGATAATTAAGAATTTCAATGTTAATTCATTGCGGACCAAATACAAGAATACAGTTTTTTCGCTTGACGCGTTTCCGAGCCGGACAAACCGGGCAATTTTAAATAAAACCCTAGCAAAATCCGGGCAATTAATTTTAAAAATGTCCATAAATCCGAGCATTATCTGGGCAAAAAAACTTTTTTGTTCATCAGAACTTATCGACAGGTTTTGAATCGTACTTTAAGATCCAAAACACCTTTCATGATTATTTTTTCTCAAAAAATTCCGTTTTGGAGGAGTTTGTTATTTTGATTTTCCAAATAAAGTGAATATAACCGGGCAAAAACCGGGCATTTTTCAATAAAATCCAGGCAACCGGGCCGTCCCGGACTGTTTCAAAATTTTGTATTGAATGTCCAGGCAAACCCGAATAAAACCGGGAAATCGGACAACATTAGATAAGAAAGAAACGCTATTTCTCTAATATCATTTTCAGTTTATGAGCAGATAATAATGACGAATTAAAAATAGCAGGAAAAAAATTCACCAAGCTCAATCAAAAGAAATCCAGGCAATAAACGTAGATTTAAAATCCATGAGTTTGATCAAGATCAAGATCAAAATTAATGTTAAAGGTAACTATAATTAAAAAATTTGCATTTAAATTTTTGAAAACTGCTTTTTTACTTCTGTTTTGAAATAAAAAAAAACCTTTTTTAATTCAACTGATTTTGGATGCAACGAAATATTGGTGTATTGCAATAAACTATAGCAATATGGAGTATATGATCTCAGTTGAATTTCTATATTTCTCAGGCTTTATATTGACATAATCTTTGATTTATGAAACTCACTTATGACAAATTAGGGACTTACTTTTAAGATAAGATAGATTTGAGTTATAAGTTATTTAGAAGTTTTTTTTTACTGTAGTATCGTATGAATGATAGAAAAATATTATTTTCGTATTTTTCATATAATTTTTCACATAAGACTTTAATATGAATCAATACAAGAATAGTAGGTAAGTAGAATGGTTTGTACTGAGACAAAAGAATATTTTGATGTGATTCATAGCTTAGTCATTGTCTTCAACATTTTTGATGTTGTTCAGTTTTTCAAAGTTACAGAGCCATACCTAGTTCAGAAATATTTCAAAATATTTTTCAGAACATTCTCATTTTACAAAATATTTTCCATGGCATCTTATTTGATTTTCATTACTATTTAAATTTGACATACATACTACCTTTGGACTAGTGTGAACATATTCGATTTTTATTTTTAAGAAATTTCAAATATGTACGATTTGCGATTGATATTTCAAATTCCTAATTTCAGCTGAAAATCCGAATGTTGAACAAAATTTGAAAACAAATAATTCAATGTTCACGATTCAAAATTCATTTTTTTAAATTCCTTTTCTGGATTCAAAATTATACAATTGATTTAAAAAATTAAGATTGAAAATTCTTTCTCGTAAATTCTTAATTTCATGTTCGTGATACTTAATTTGAAACTGTACAATTTATATTCGAATTCTGAGTTTTGAAATAAGTTCTACGAAAATATGAATCTAATTTGTGGATTAAGAATTCCCAATTCAAATAGTAAAGTGTGACTTTTTCATTCAGAATTGAGTCATCAGAAGATCACAATTCCAAAATCAGGATTCCCTTTTCCAAAATGAATTCCAACTGAATATTTTTGAATTTGGAATAAGCAATTTTCAATCATTAATTTGTCCATTCCAAACTCTATGCGAAGAATGAGAAAATATAAATTTTAATAGCAAAATTCGTATAAGCGGATTCAGAAATGTTAAAATAAAATCTGAAAAACAAACTCCGTACTTACTAACAGTTCGAAACAAAGAGTGATGAACCCATAAAAAGAATGTTGATAGTTTTGAATCATAAATGATGAATAATTAATTTGGAGTTATTCATTTTAAAGTTGCGTTGTGAATTTTGATGATCGAAAAATAATCTTCAGATTATAAGTAGATAAAAATTACGGAAAAATGGTAGATAAAAAAATTGCAGAAATCAATTCAAGAAGCTCAATATAAGGAAATTCACACAATAAAGGTTGATTTCAAATCCAGTAGTAAGATCAAGATCGGATTCAGAGTTAATGTTAGAGATTATTATAATTTAAAAATAACTATGCAAATTTGTAATTTATTTTTCGACGTATCATTAATTCTATTGGTTTTTATCATTGAGTATCATACTCATTTTTTTTTATTTAAATAGATTTGAATTGAAAATAACATAAATTTATTGTAATATTTAAAAACTACCGTCCCGTTATTGTGGTCAAAGTCCGTTTTCACTTTGACAAAATAAAGTACGCACTCTTTTTTCTCTTCTCGGAAAATTGTTTCGTCTTCTTATAAGTAAAAAAGAATTCAATTCTCTGCAAAAGCCGTTGGAACTAAGGGTTTCATTATTTCTTCATCCTTTTAGGGACATGTGAATAAGGTGGTGAAAAAGCAAGTTTCCGTAGATATTTGTATCCCTCAAGCCAAAACCCCTCAAGAAAGTTTTTTTTAAAGAAAAATTACTTGAAAACTCTTTTTTGATTATTGAATTAATTTATCAATTTTTTATGACATTCATTTTAATCCAAAATAATCATTGATACGTTTGCATGTGTTTTCTTATTGAAACTTTACATATGGAATCGTGGTTGTCTTTTCCAAATTTAAAAAACAGTTATGGAATTTTACACTCGACCTCTACTACAGAAATGTAGTGATTTGGATGAAATTGTAAGGCTCTAAGATTTGATTTGATTATTTATTCCTTAAACGGTTGTTAAAGATCATTATTAGGGCCTTCTTGTGTCCATTCTAATCCATAATTTTGTCAAAAAGCTTTGTTCAATTCAATTGGCCACCCAGAAGTTGGCATGGCAGAATGAATTTGATTTAATATTTAGAGTTTCGCAAATCTTAAAACGCTGTAAGTTATCAAAAAAAATTTTTTTTAAATAAACTTAAAAACAAAACAGAAATATTCCATACAATTATTGAAAGAACAGTGGAAAATGAAGAACTTCCTGCTGCTGCTTGAAGCACAATTTATTACCCGTACGCGTACCTAAAGAGACGCACAGCCTGCCTACGGAAGAAAATCGAATAACCACGCGTTCCCTTCCAAAAAAAAGTTCATGAACCTTTTCGCTAAATGGTTCGTGAGCCAAAATTGCGGGGAAAATTTTCATGTATGTTACGATTTCCACGAGCGAGACAGGATTTAAAATCCAAAAGAATCGTCTGTTGGTTGGACTGCCTCGCTCGTGTTTCCTATGGTTCGCGAACCTAAGGGATTTTTTTTCACAGCCTGCTCGCGCTTTGGCGAACCTTTACGGGTAAAAATCGTAGACGAGCTGGAATCGCCACTCGTGTACACGATTTTATTAGTCCTTGCTATCGACTCAGCTCGACGAGTTCTGTTGATGTCCGTGGATTTGTATGTGCCATTTTAAAAATGTCTAGAACGTTTTTGCGAAACTGGGCTGCACAATTAAAATGATTTTAGTCTCAAAAGAATGCATTTTTTTTTCTACACAACCCTTTCAAAAACGGGAAAAAAACAAAATAGTTGAAACCGTTTTCTTTACCAAATACATATCATACTTATTATGGCATAAAAAAAAGTTGCTAGTGGCGCCTCGAAGCAGCAGCACCAGCAATCATTTATAAATTGAAGATAATCAAAATAAAAAAATAATATTTTTATTAACTCGAGAATTGAACCAAAACCCTTCAGATCCCAAGTTGCAAGCGCTATCCAATAAACCATCGGCACGCTTGATTGAAAGCGGCTCAAACTCAAATAGGTAAAAGGCATTACTAAGACGCACCGTGGTCTGGGCAGTTTCTCAGTCTGCTGGGGCAAATACGGCAACAGTGTTTATATCTTACACTTCTTGCTTTTCAATGCAGCAAATGGCGGATGGGCGTTTCCTTCAGAGTCCGCCATGCCTATAGACATTATAATTTCATTTATGAAATTATAGTGTCTAAAGCCATGCCGGGTGTCAACAAAATGCAGAGCCGTACAGGAAACTGCGTTGGGGGGGAATTTATATGAAGATCTTATGACCCTCGTTTTTTTTTACTCGTGTTGAAGAATGAATTTATGTTTTTTTTTTCATTTCTACATACTCATACATAATTTAGATTCAATTTCAGATGCAGAATTCAGATTCAGTTTTCAAATTCAGGATACAGGTTTAGGAATCAGAATTCAGGATTCAAAATTCAGAATTCAAAATTCAGATTCAGAACTCATATTCAGATTCAGAATTTAGATTCAGAATTCAGATTCAGAATTCAGATTAAGAATTCAGATTCAGAATTCAGATTCAGAATTCAGATTCAGAATTCAGATTCAGAATTCAGATTCAGAATTCAGATTCAGAATTCAGATTCAGAATTCAGATTCAGAATTCAGATTCAGAATTCAGATTCAGAATTCAGATTCAGAATTCAGATTCAGAATTCAGATTCAGAATTCAGATTCAGAATTCAGATTCAGAATTCAGATTCAGAATTCAGATTCAGAATTCAGATTCAGAATTCAGATTCAGAATTCAGATTCAGAATTCAGATTCAGAATTCAGATTCAGAATTCAGATTCAGAATTCAGATTCAGAATTCAGATTCAGAATTCAGATTCAGAATTCAGATTCAGAATTCAGATTCAGAATTCAGATTCAGAATTCAGATTCAGAATTCAGATTCAGAATTCAGATTCAGAATTCAGATTCAGAATTCAGATTCAGAATTCAGATTCAGATTCAGAATTCAGATTCAGAATTCAGATTCAGAATTCAGATTCAGAATTCAGATTCAGAATTCAGATTCAGAATTCAGATTCAGAATTCAGATTCAGAATTCAGATTCAGAATTCAGATTCAGAATTCAGATTCAGAATTCAGAATCAGAATTCAGATTCAGAATTCAGATTCAGAATTCAGATTCAGAATTCAGAATCAGAATTCAGATTCAGAATTCAGATTCAGAATTTTTGTAAATTTATTTTCGGCATATCGGTGAAAAATTTAGATTCATGGAGAAAGAATATCAGAATTAAAAATTGATGAAGCTGGATGTTGCGAGGTAAAGTATGGTGTACGTTAATAAATTTTCCTTGCAAAAATGTTCTTTCGCTCTTTTCATCATCCGTAAAATTTCTCCTCACTTTATCAATTTTCAATTCTGGAATTGTTTCTCCAAGAATACCAATTTGCACAGTTTTTGATAAATTTGCGATGACTTAAAGATCATTACGCATGAAAACACGATTTTGTTTTGTGAAAACTTTTTTTCACAATTTTTCTGAAATTAAGTTTGCTGCATACTTTTAGGGGTAAAACCATACTATTAAAAGTTGTAAAATCCGAAATCATAAAAAAAAATTTGGATGAAAGAAATTTCAATGTTGAAAACCGTGTGATGCAAAACAATCAAAATGAGATTTACAAGATTAAGAATTCAGATTCAGAATTCAGATTCAGAATTCAGATTCAGAATTCAGATTCAGAATTCAGATTCAGAATTCAGATTCAGAATTCAGATTCAGAATTCAGATTCAGAATTCAGATTCAGAATTCAGATTCAGAATTCAGATTCAGAATTCAGATTCAGAATTCAGATTCAGAATTCAGATTCAGAATTCAGATTCAGAATTCAGATTCAGAATTCAGATTCAGAATTCAGATTCAGAATTCAGATCCAGAATTCAGATTCAGAATTCATATTCAGAATTCAGATTCAGAATTCAGATTCAGAATTCCGATTCAGAATTCAGATTCAGAATTCAGATTCAGAATTCAGATTCAGAATTCAGATTCAGAATTCAGATTCAGAATTCAGATTCAGAATTCAGATTCAGAATTCAGATTCAGAATTCAGATTCAGAATTCAGATTCAGAATTTAGATTCAGAATTCAGATTCAGAATTCAGATTCAGAATTCAGATTCAGAATTCAGATTCAGAATTCAGATTCAGAATTCAGATTCAGAATTAAGATTCAGAATTCAGATTCAGAATTCAGAATTCAGATTCAGAATTCAGATTCAGAATTCAGATTCAGAACTCAGATTCAGAATTCAGATTCAGAATTCAGATTCAGAATTCAGATTCAGAATTCAGATTCAGAATTCAGATTCAGAATACAGATTTAGAATTCAAATTCAGAGTTCAGATTCAGAATTCAGATTGAGAATTCAGATTTAGAATTCTGATTAAGAATTTGGATTAAAGATCAACCTGGAATTTGAAATTGGAACTTATATTCAAATATTAGACTAAGTGTTGTAACTCAAAATTCAAACTTTAGAATCAGAATAAGATTTCAGATTTAGTTTACAGAATGAGATTAATCATTTAATAGTCATATTACTTTCCCCTCCTTTTGTGGGAATTTTTCCTCTATGCATGGTTGAGCTCTAAAAAAGGTATCATGCTAGGGCACGCGTCACGGCTATCCATCAATATTGTAGTTGGTTTTACTTATTCAGTAAAAAAAAAGCATAAAAAAACAGTAAGATTCGAACCGTGACCAGCAACGTGAAAGTTCTGGTTGCTACCACGGCACCATTTCAGCGTGTTATAAATCTTGGAAATTCTACTGTTTAAATACCATTCTTTCCATACATAAAATGAGCTCCTTACATACCAGTTCGCTTTTCCCCAAAAAAACGTATCAGGCATCATTTTTGCCTTTCTAACAGAAAGGTTTGGTTATCGGTCGATTTGAGAGATCATTAATTATGGGTCTTAGACATACCTTTATAGGTACCTATCGACTCAGCTCGACGAGTTCTGTTGATGTCCGTGGATTTGTATGTGCCATTTTAAAAATGTCTAGAACGTTTTTGCGAAACTGGGCTGCACAATTAAAATGATTTTAGTCTCAAAAGAATGCATTTTTTTTTCTACACAACCCTTTCAAAAACGGGAAAAAAACAAAATAGTTGAAACCGTTTTCTTTACCAAATACATATCATACTTATTATGGCATAAAAAAAAGTTGCTAGTGGCGCCTCGAAGCAGCAGCACCAGCAATCATTTATAAATTGAAGATAATCAAAATAAAAAAATAATATTTTTATTAACTCGAGAATTGAACCAAAACCCTTCAGATCCCAAGTTGCAAGCGCTATCCAATAAACCATCGGCACGCTTGATTGAAAGCGGCTCAAACTCAAATAGGTAAAAGGCATTACTAAGACGCACCGTGGTCTGGGCAGTTTCTCAGTCTGCTGGGGCAAATACGGCAACAGTGTTTATATCTTACACTTCTTGCTTTTCAATGCAGCAAATGGCGGATGGGCGTTTCCTTCAGAGTCCGCCATGCCTATAGACATTATAATTTCATTTATGAAATTATAGTGTCTAAAGCCATGCCGGGTGTCAACAAAATGCAGAGCCGTACAGGAAACTGCGTTGGGGGGGAATTTATATGAAGATCTTATGACCCTCGTTTTTTTTACTCGTGTTGAAGAATGAATTTATGTTTTTTTTTCATTTCTACATACTCATACATAATTTAGATTCAATTTCAGATGCAGAATTCAGATTCAGTTTTCAAATTCAGGATACAGGTTTAGGAATCAGAATTCAGGATTCAAAATTCAGAATTCAAAATTCAGATTCAGAACTCATATTCAGATTCAGAATTTAGATTCAGAATTCAGATTCAGAATTCAGATTAAGAATTCAGATTCAGAATTCAGATTCAGAATTCAGATTCAGAATTCAGATTCAGAATTCAGATTCAGAATTCAGATTCAGAATTCAGATTCAGAATTCAGATTCAGAATTCAGATTCAGAATTCAGATTCAGAATTCAGATTCAGAATTCAGATTCAGAATTCAGATTCAGAATTCAGATTCAGAATTCAGATTCAGAATTCAGATTCAGAATTCAGATTCAGAATTCAGATTCAGAATTCAGATTCAGAATTCAGATTCAGAATTCAGATTCAGAATTCAGATTCAGAATTCAGATTCAGAATTCAGATTCAGAATTCAGATTCAGAATTCAGATTCAGAATTCAGATTCAGAATTCAGATTCAGAATTCAGATTCAGAATTCAGATTCAGAATTCAGATTCAGAATTCAGATTCAGAATTCAGATTCAGAATTCAGATTCAGAATTCAGATTCAGAATTCAGATTCAGAATTCAGATTCAGAATTCAGATTCAGATTCAGAATTCAGATTCAGAATTCAGATTCAGAATTCAGATTCAGAATTCAGATTCAGAATTCAGATTCAGAATTCAGATTCAGAATTCAGATTCAGAATTCAGATTCAGAATTCAGATTCAGAATTCAGATTCAGAATTCAGATTCAGAATTCAGAATCAGAATTCAGATTCAGAATTCAGATTCAGAATTCAGATTCAGAATTCAGAATCAGAATTCAGATTCAGAATTCAGATTCAGAATTTTTGTAAATTTATTTTCGGCATATCGGTGAAAAATTTAGATTCATGGAGAAAGAATATCAGAATTAAAAATTGATGAAGCTGGATGTTGCGAGGTAAAGTATGGTGTACGTTAATAAATTTTCCTTGCAAAAATGTTCTTTCGCTCTTTTCATCATCCGTAAAATTTCTCCTCACTTTATCAATTTTCAATTCTGGAATTGTTTCTCCAAGAATACCAATTTGCACAGTTTTTGATAAATTTGCGATGACTTAAAGATCATTACGCATGAAAACACGATTTTGTTTTGTGAAAACTTTTTTTCACAATTTTTCTGAAATTAAGTTTGCTGCATACTTTTAGGGGTAAAACCATACTATTAAAAGTTGTAAAATCCGAAATCATAAAAAAAAATTTGGATGAAAGAAATTTCAATGTTGAAAACCGTGTGATGCAAAACAATCAAAATGAGATTTACAAGATTAAGAATTCAGATTCAGAATTCAGATTCAGAATTCAGATTCAGAATTCAGATTCAGAATTCAGATTCAGAATTCAGATTCAGAATTCAGATTCAGAATTCAGATTCAGAATTCAGATTCAGAATTCAGATTCAGAATTCAGATTCAGAATTCAGATTCAGAATTCAGATTCAGAATTCAGATTCAGAATTCAGATTCAGAATTCAGATCCAGAATTCAGATTCAGAATTCATATTCAGAATTCAGATTCAGAATTCAGATTCAGAATTCCGATTCAGAATTCAGATTCAGAATTCAGATTCAGAATTCAGATTCAGAATTCAGATTCAGAATTCAGATTCAGAATTCAGATTCAGAATTCAGATTCAGAATTCAGATTCAGAATTTAGATTCAGAATTCAGATTCAGAATTCAGATTCAGAATTCAGATTCAGAATTCAGATTCAGAATTCAGATTCAGAATTCAGATTCAGAATTAAGATTCAGAATTCAGATTCAGAATTCAGAATTCAGATTCAGAATTCAGATTCAGAATTCAGATTCAGAACTCAGATTCAGAATTCAGATTCAGAATTCAGATTCAGAATTCAGATTCAGAATTCAGATTCAGAATACAGATTTAGAATTCAAATTCAGAGTTCAGATTCAGAATTCAGATTGAGAATTCAGATTTAGAATTCTGATTAAGAATTTGGATTAAAGATCAACCTGGAATTTGAAATTGGAACTTATATTCAAATATTAGACTAAGTGTTGTAACTCAAAATTCAAACTTTAGAATCAGAATAAGATTTCAGATTTAGTTTACAGAATGAGATTAATCATTTAATAGTCATATTACTTTCCCCTCCTTTTGTGGGAATTTTTCCTCTATGCATGGTTGAGCTCTAAAAAAGGTATCATGCTAGGGCACGCGTCACGGCTATCCATCAATATTGTAGTTGGTTTTACTTATTCAGTAAAAAAAAAGCATAAAAAAACAGTAAGATTCGAACCGTGACCAGCAACGTGAAAGTTCTGGTTGCTACCACGGCACCATTTCAGCGTGTTATAAATCTTGGAAATTCTACTGTTTAAATACCATTCTTTCCATACATAAAATGAGCTCCTTACATACCAGTTCGCTTTTCCCCAAAAAAACGTATCAGGCATCATTTTTTTTATATTGAGATTGGAATTTTTCGTGTTTGAATATCTGAAATCATACTTATATGATTCAGAGGGAAGGAATCTATCATGTATATTCTATATTATTTTATATATTTCCAAATATAATTTAAACTCTGTTAGAAAGGCTCCAATCCACTGTTAAGTGTATTAAATCGGGTTTTTACCTTTAGTTATGCAATCTAAGCAGAACTGCATTTTATTTTCACCAATTTAGTGGTGTCCTGAAAAATCCTGTTTTTTTACTAAAATCAAATGATCCGCCAGTTCAATTAAAAATTACCGTCAAAATATATAACACATATTTTTAGTGTTAATTTGCGCTTGTGTAAAACACGCTATTCGAGGGCGACCTGTTGCCCAAACAGTGGCACAAACGCTTACTTGATACAATGTTGCGCGTTCATCACACATGAATTTTCTCCTTCCGCAATATAGACTGATTTTCAGACAAGTTCAAAGAACGCCACCTGCAGTGATTTTTCAGTTTTGATTTGATTTTCTACGGATTCAACATCCAGATTTCAAAATCTTTTAGCTCGAACTAACATGGATTGTACCTGGCCGCAATCCACACTCGGGCATTGGGAAACACCCATGTTTTCCTTCATCCGCAAGAGATTGGCGCACTGGTAAATCCGAATGGGTGGAGCACTATCTAATTTGAATGAATATATTTGCATATTTAGCTATCGCGGCTGCTGCCGTACCGGAAACGTTTTAGGTTTGGGTTTTCCCATCTTGATGTTTTCCTTCAAAACATTTCACCTGCTCGCTGATAAGTATTAACGCTTTTCAGCTTTTCAGTTGTCAGGAAAGTTATATTTTGCGCTAAGGTTTCTGAGTAACAACAAAAGTTGTGGGACATCATTCGTTTTGCGATAGGGTTTATACAGGACCTTCTGGCGAGACAATGACATTCAGAAGGATAAAACGAAAGAAAGGAAGTGGATTATATAAGATGGTTTTTGTATGTTCTAGACAAAATACAAAAATGAAGCTTGAAATTTACAAATCGTTATGTTACATTCTCTTCTATCAGCTTCTAATGCTTCTAGAGACAGCACCTGAATTTGACTTCAGCTCAGTTGAATCTGAATGTGATGTTAATCTACAGTTCCTATCAAATTCGTTGAATACCTAAATTCAATCAGTTCACAGCAGCTGCTTTTTTGTATGTTTAAAAAAAATTGAATTCTGTCCTCCTTAACTTAACATCTTAATGGGCGATAATATGTTTACTTACGTATAGTGTCTTTCGAGTTATTGATCGTTGGAATGTTGACTTACCTGAAATAAAAAAACAAAAAAATTTCATAAAATTCATCAGAGAAATGTTATTATATATCTAATAAAAAATTTAAAATACTTATTAGCCACTGATTTCAACTAGTGGTAATAATTTTAAAGAGTATCATTTCAAATATCTAGTTTCTTTCCGATTTTGTTCCGTTTGCACAGCAATCGAAAGCTCATTGTTGAACCAAAAAAAAAAAACAATCTTCGCTCTGTTTAGAAGTTTAACCCAAGTCGGTGCAATCACTGAGGGGGAGAAAGAGCATTCGAGAATTCATGAGCCCTCGTCGATCTTTTCCGATTCCAACAATTGAATCAATTAGTGCCAACTTGAGTGAACCATTGTAATCGACGCCTTTACAACTTTTGCACCGACACAAGACTCCCCCGGCACGGAAAACAATCACCATTTTGTGCAAACGGGTTCGGGCTTTTCGCTGTTCAATTAAAAGGGCGCACCTTTCTCTAGAACCGCCCCAGAACCCTGCCAGCACAGTCAGTCAATTCAAGGAGAATCCTTCGATTGTGGGAAGTGCCCAGAAGTGAATTGAATAAGCAGAACATGAAACAAAAGAAACTAATTCCATTCACGTTTATTCGATTCGGTTTGTTCGATTCGAGTGTTTGCAATTGGCGTAATTTGAATCTGAGCAGTTTTGGCGGTTGGTTATTTTAGGGCTGTGCAAAAAATTAAACTTCGGAACGATTGAGGTTCTTTTCTAACAAATTTTTTTTAAGTCAGTTCAGGATGTGCGAGGTATTACCAAAGTACCGAACGATTGGCCTAAATATCGTAACTGATTAAAATGGCCTCCAACTTATAGCACCAAGTGCTCTAAATAACCTTTTAGGTTCAGGCTAGGCGCACCTTGACTAAGTGACTAATTTTACAACTGGTATAATGGTTGTATTTCAACCCTCGGGGTATTTTTTTTTTTAAGTTGTAAACCACTGGTGGTACATCTTGGTTTACGGATTGTATTCCACCGCGTCCCCTTAGTGTGCTACTCTGGGTCTATGGGTAATATGAGAAAAATCGTTATATACTCCGTGTAAACCTCCGACTCCTTAAACTCCACCTGAGGCCGCAGAGCTAGTTCTCACCTAACAAGTTGAAAACCGACATCTCCTCGCAATGACCCGAGATTCCCATATAAACCTCTCCTCTTCACGACTTGAGACCAGATCTCTCCTCTTACGACTCGAGATCCAACCCTTTCTTGCATCGACTTGAGGTTGACGTACACATACCTCTCTTCTGCACGACTCAAGGCCCGATCTCTCCTCTAGAGCCTCGAGATCTGACCTCTTCTTGTAATGCCTCGAGGTATCGTAAGGACTCGGGGTTAACCACGCCAACCCCTCCTCCTGAAGACTCAAGGCCTGACCTCTTCTCTAACGGATCGAAGTCCGACCTCTTATCTCCAGGATTCGAGGATTGCCACCTTTATGTCCATCGTGTGCCGATCGAGAGCAGCTTATCCTAGACTCGCACCTGTCACAGTACACGCGCGGGACTTAACGCAACTACTCGGACTCGGATGATTCCCGACGAAGACGACATCCTACTCCGACTCGAATGGCTCACCCGGCGTCGAGAGCCATTCTACCCGTGGGCATTCCCCGATCGTGGAATAACCCTCCCCTAACGATTCCCACTGCGAAGAAGTCTTATTCCTGCAGCTTCGACCGTTGGAACAGCACTACTCAGATACTCTCCGAAGGTGGAGCATTCTACGCACGAACGCTGCGAACCCTCGGCATCCGCTATGCAGAAGTTGTTGCTTTATCTTGGTGACTTCAAATCGTGGAGTCGGGCGCTCTCCACTTGACAGCTCCCCGTTAAAGGGGTTAGTCTACTCCAACCGTTGTCCGCTCTTCTTGTATTCTTTAGGCTGGCAACCCTAGGATTTTTGGCCCGCGACTTTTTCTGTTCGTCGTGTGTCAGTTAGAGAGCAGCTGGTCCTGGACTAGTGGCTGTCACGGCACACAGTCCCGAGACTTTGAACGCTACGACTCGGATGTTCCCGACAGTGACGACATCCTACACCGACTCGAGAGGCTCGCCCGGCATCGAGATCCTCTCTACCCGTGGGTATCCCCCGACAGTGGTTTTCCCCCTTCCTACGAGGTTTGCTACGAGGAAGGTATAATCATATCCCCGCAGTTTTCCCCGTAGGAAACGGCACTTCTTGGATAATCCCCGACGGTGGGGTATCCTACACACGTTTGCTGCGCATTCATGATCTTCACTACGCAGAAGATGATGCCTTATTAATGTACCTCCGATCAAGAAACCGGACGCACACTACTCAGATGCTCCCCGGCGATGGAGTCATCCTACACTGGACTGCCGTTGCCAGCTCCTCTGCAAGGCAGTCATAATCCGGGTGAGCCCATCGCTAATCGCATGTCAAATGTTGGAATTCGTACACATCCTCTGCACCACGTTGTCTACTGTCATATCGCCCACAAACGGCAAGTATGTTAGTACGTACAGCTGCAAACCTCAGACAGGCAAACACCTTGTGTTCAGGTGTCTTCTCTTCGACACTACAATCTTGGCAATGTGGCGAAGCCACATGCCCAAACCGTTAGTGGTACTTCATGAATCATCCATGACCAGTCAGGAATTAACGTCATATGGAAGTCCAATTCACCGTGTCTTCTCCCGCTTCAGCTCCCGATGGGCGGGATCAGACGATGAGCCCACAGTCCTCTCGCTGAGCTGTCTCACAGCTGCTGCCAGTTGGACATCGAGTCCTCATTGGTCCTCATCAGATCTTCCTTTTACTACTTCGGATGGCCGAGGAGTTCGGCATCATCGGTGTGAGTGCGGTCGTGACCATTGCCGCTCTCTTGTCATCTATCATCACCCCAAGGTACTGGATTGCGCGTTTATACACGATATTGCACGGTCCAACGGCAATGGTACCTGTTTGGGGTGAGATCAGGTTGGTGATCAGCACCATCTCGGTTTTGTGGTGGGCTAGAAGCAGGCACTTGGAGTGCATCCAGCTTTCTACTGCCTGGATAGCTACCGTGGCCAGTAGCACAACCTCCGCTGTGGAGGAGCTTCTCGCCAAGAGGACTATTTACATCATCCGCAAATCCTACGAGTTCAGTTCCCGATGGGCGGCTCGTTCGTAGGAGCTCGTCGTAAGTGATATTCCACAGAACCGGGCCGAGTATTGGGCCCTGTGGAACACCCGCCGAAACCTCTTGTGTTCGGAAACCCTCACCGGTCATATACTGCAGTTGGCGATTGTGGAAGTAACTTTCTACAAGCCTATACAGATATGCCGGGATCCTCATTTGGATGAGCGACGACGTAATCGCTGCCCAACTGACATTGTTGAAGGCGTTCTTCACATCCAGAGTGACTACCGCGCAAAAGCGGAGCCCTCTCCTCTTGGTTAGGAAACAAAACTATTTTTCCGAGAGTCTGCCCTCGCTTTCAGTGTATCTCTGAAGTCGGTTCTGAATCACCTTCTCCAGGACCTTACCCGCTGTATCTAGTAGACAGATCGGCCGATACGCCGATGGGTCTCCTGGACGCTTACCCGGTTTTGGCAGAAGGACAAGTTTCTGCCCTCTCCACGTGTCAGGAAACACCCGTTCCGTCACGTATCGTTGCAACGATATGCGGAACATATCGGGGAACTCCCTGATCGCAGTCTCCACTGCGACGTTCGGAATTCCGTTCGGTCCGGGGGCCTTCTTCGGTTGGAGAGACTTGGCGATCTCATGAAGTTCTTCCACCGTTATTCGCTCTTCGGCGCTGGTGTCCCAGTCATACGGGACTGTTGGCCAGCGGGTAACATCGTGCTGTGGGAACAGCTCATTGATGTGACTCTCAGTTCATCCGGGCACGTTTCAGGTGATGCACCCCCACTTTAATTCTGCCCATGACTATCCGATAGGCATCATCCCATGGACAGTCGTTGGCGTCACGGCATAACTGCTTGAAACGTGCCCTCTTACTTGCGTTGATGGCCCTGCGGAGGGTCGATCTCGCGCTTGTAAAGTGTGGCCTACGCTCCGTTCTCTCTTCTTGGGTCGTTGCGTTCTGCATCCTGCGCCTTGCCCTATGGCAGTCGGTACGCAGACCCGCAATTTCCTCCGTCCACCAGTAGACGGGTGGCCTAAGGTTTTTTCGCTTGGCCCTTCTCGTCGTTACGGCAACGCAAGCGCGAGCTAGAACCCTCGTCAGTTCTTCCACGGACAGGTTGTCCAGGTTCCTCTCTCAGTGCAACACTTCGACAAAGACGTTCTGGTCGAACTGTATTGTCTTCCAGAGGCGTTCCCCTCGAGTTATAGAGTAGGCAAGATGGTTGGGTCTTACTTGGAAGCTTACTGCTTCGGTTGGTGGCAATGGCGACGGGAATCGTACTTGCGATGACCGACTGCGTAAAATATCACTCGGTGCGCGCGGTTTTTCCGGCCTCGGACGTCGGCGATTTGTTGACGGGGGTCCGGTGGGTAGAGATGTCTCTTGGACCGTCATGATTGGAGCCTTACGACGCTTATTTCTCTGATTCTTTACCACCCAGCAAACATTTAAGGTGGTATATCGCAGGAACAACAGAATTATTCAAACAATTATACCAGATGAAAAGATTGTATTATACTTACCAAAATAGCATATATGTAGCTACAAAGGTGGAGGCGATATATCTACAATGACAAGATTCCAACGATTCGATTTCCCCACAAAATGCATAATAAACGATTTTAAGTAATTTGAGTAAAACGAAAAAAAAATTCTCCGACCGAGATTTGAACTCTAGTCCTCCGAGTTCACAGTCCGGTATCTTACCACGATGCCAACTCATCAGTTGATATCAACCACGCTATAGCTCTATAGGTGAGTTTTTCTGTTTATGAAACGGCCAAAGGAAGAAAGGGAGAGATCGGATAGAGTTTCAATTGATGGACCGCCCATTTATCGTAAATCAGGTCACTCAAATCGTAAATGTCGATTAAGCATATTCCTAACTTTTTGGAGACATATTTACGAATTGATTAAACTGCTATCCGACTCAACAATTTTTAGGCAAAGCTTGTCGTAAATGAATGATAGAAAATCACTCAATACCAACTTGTTTACGATGGTTATTGAAAATGTCTTAATATTCGACTTGGACTATCATTTCTATAACGATTTCATGTTAGCTGGGCACCCGTTGATGACTCCTGTTGCCGCAAAAATTACTTAAAACACTTTCTTTTAACGCTTGCCGCAGAAACGCACGAACAAAAGTTTCTACAAAACACGTCCGTTCAACCGAGTAATCTCCAACCAATAGCTCGAGTTTAACGTTTTCACTTCCCACTACGGTTCCTTCCAATTGTTTCAGTGTGCATAGAAAATGGTCACGTGATTTTCCCGCCAAAACGCGACGAGAAAGCGTGAAATCTTTCCGAAAGAGGTTTTTGCTACTCTCCGCTAGGTGGCGCACTTAATCTTATTCTGTTTCTTGGAATGCATATACTCGCTAATTTTAAAATACTCAGAGCCCGATTCCATTTTACTCAGACATCGCCTCTTGTATGGCACAGCCGCCGTTTGATCGAAAACGACTCAGTTTTTTCGAGTAACGGCTACTCAGCCGACTCGAGAATTGGCACTCAGCGAATTCGAGTGCTTGAAGGCGAAAACTGAGTAAATTTGGATCAGTTTGTGTGAGGCAGTCGACTTTGGTCGTTTTCCACAACGAAGAATTGGAAAATTTAGATGGTAAATGTTCATTTTAAACGGTAATCTAATTATAATAACGTAATTTTGATCATTTTACAGGGAATTGTGATGACTTTTTCTCGAATCCGAGGTGCATTGGTCACCGCAGGTCCCGCAGGAGACGAAACCCAACCGGGGACATACAGAAAAATGAAAAGGTTCGACATAGCGAATTTTTTTTTAATAAAGATTTATGTGCAATATTTCGACTTGTTATTTACTGAATCAACAAATCCATCATTTTTTCCAACAATTTTAAAGGTTTTACTTTTACAGCACAAAAATCCGGTCAAAACCCGTTCCGAAATCATTCACGCATTCTGAGTAACCCTGACTCAGAAGTCGCGAAAAGGGCCGTTAGTCAGATCTGAGTAAAGGCCGTTTAGTCAGAACTGAGTAAGTGCGGTTTTGGCGACAACTGAGTAGCCGCCACTCTGAACTGAGTAGCTGAAAGTTAGCGAGTAGACTTCAGTCATAGGGACTTCAGCCTTCTCGCTAACTTTCAGCTACTCAGTTCAGAGTATCGGTTACTCAGTTGTCGCCAAAACTGCACCTACTCAGTTCTGACTAAACGGCCTTTACTCAGAACTGACTAACAGCCCTTTTCGCGACAACTGAGTCATGGTTACTCAGAATGCGCGAATAATTCTGCAGCGGTTCTTGGCTGCTTTTTTCATGCTAAAATAGTTGAAACCAGACATATGATGGATTGGTTAATTTCATGAATAACAAAAGTCAAAATATTGTTCATACACCTTTATTTTTAAAAAAAATCCACAAATTTTTAGAGGGGTCGACTGGATGATTTAATGTAATTATTTTTCGGCAATCCAGTCTTTATTGTCTTAAAACGATGTTTTGATTAGTCCAACTTTTCGATGCTTGTTGGCATCTTCCTCAGGGAATTCTATGAATTTTATTACTATTAGAATTTATAAATTATATGTGTTAATCTACTCTTCTACTTACAATCTATCGTTCCGTGTGAAATTACTGTGCTTATGTGAAGCTTATTGTCCACTTTTCACTTCTCTAATTGTCTCAATGTTTTTGAAAAACTTACTGTGGAGAATATATATAAATTAAAATTAATTGGTTTTAAGCTACACTATTTTATAAGATACACACTTTTGGATTTTTGTATGGTTTTTCGTGATCGAACTTTAAAGCGGTATAAATTTGAAAATGGCTACCAATATGGTTACCAGCCTACTTGGGTTATGATGTTCTCTTTTGGGCTATGTGTTTTGTTATGATTTTTTGACGTTTTTCTTTGAAATCTGTTTTTCTCTGTACTTTTGGTTTTTGAGAGAGTTAAAGATGGATGAGTAGGTTGCGCTAAGATTGGTGATGTCAGTTCTATAATTGATTGTGTTAGGTGTGTTATATATATATATATATATATGACACATTTCTAAAAATTTTAGACTGTGGTAGTTGAAGGTACTATCTAGTATGTCTACATTTTCAAGATCAAAATGTAATCTAGTATAGATAGTACCTTCAACTACCACAGTATAAAATTTTTAGAAATGTGTCATATATATAACACACCTAACACAATCAATTATAGAACTGACATCACCAATCTTAGCGCAACCTACTCATCCATCTTTAACTCTCTCAAAAACCAAAAGTACAGAGAAAAACAGATTTCAAAGAAAAACGTCAAAAAATCATCACAAAACACATAGCCCAAAAGAGAACATCATAACCCAAGTAGGCTGGTAACCATATTGGTAGCCATTTTCAAATTTATACCGCTTTAAAGTTCGATCACGAAAAACCATACAAAAATCCAAAAGTGTGTATCTTATAAAATAGTGTAGCTTAAAACCAATTAATTTTAATTTATATATATTCTCCACAGTAAGTTTTTCAAAAACATTGAGACAATTAGAGAAGTGAAAAGTGGACAATAAGCTTCACATAAGCACAGTAATTTCACACGGAACGATAGATTGTAAGTAGAAGAGTAGATTAACACATATAATTTATAAATTCTAATAGTAATAAAATCCATAGAATTCCCTGAGGAAGATGCCAACAAGCATCGAAAAGTTGGACTAATCAAAACATCGTTTTAAGACAATAAAGACTGTTATGCCGAAAAATAATTACACAAAATCCACAAAATTATTCAATTTTTTTTCGCCCGTCGGGTTCCGTCTGCCGAGCCGGGACCCATTATGCCGCACCAGATTTAGCTATGGAACACTTCGTCACAGAACCCTGTAATATGAATAAAATCGGATTAATATCTAGAAATTTCCTTCAAAATGAATATTCACCATGTAAATTTTGCTGCTTGCAAACAAACCAAGTCCGACCGCCTCGCACAAACTGATCAACATTTACTCAGTTGTCGCCTTCGAGCGCTCGAGTTCTCTGAGTGCCGAATTTCCTGACATCTGAGTAATTTTTCCGCTGATATTTGAGTTTATTAAGATCAGCCGTCGGCTGCTTCATACATGTGGCGACGTCTGAGTAAAAGGTAGCCGGGCTCTGACTATTTCAAATTTAGCGAGTTGAGCCTTTCTCCCGCAATAGGAAACCGCATTGTAACAAAGTGCTATGTTACATCTTTAGAATATCATTAAGGTACAGTAGAGTGCAGTGTTTTAAAGATGTTTTGTAGATGCAGCTTACACCACGACGTGACTACATCACGAAATTTTATAGCACCCTTGCTGATCCTATATAAAATCAATTTAATATGATATCATAACCCAAAGTTATGATTTTCTCGAAAAAAGAATTAAATAAAAAAGTAGGAACCTTTTGATGAACTACCGTTTGTAAACTTAAAATGATTATTTTAATGTTTTGCTATTTGCAATTTTACAATTTGCAAACTGAGTTTTTTTCATCGACCGACGACTCAAGCAATCAGAGGTCCCATAAAACAGGTACAAAAGAGCTGTCTTAGCCCCATCATTGATCTAAAGTACTACTTAAAGTATAGCTTACTTTTACTTTTAAATAAAAAACAAGTCTGAATGACCTTTTATCCAGCTTCCAGCGGCCTTTTAATTCAGTTGCCAAAGAACCGTAAAATAAAGCGTAGGAATTTTTTTTCTTTATTTTAATTTTACGCTATACAGGCAACAGTTTATATCACCTTCTCCTGATAATTGACTATTTTCAGTGGTGCCGCCATGATGCCGCGCGCTGGATTTCAAACTCGGCAAATTGCGGTTTACCGAGATTTTTTCAATTTTCTGCTGATTGCTTTTTTTCCTACATTAAAACACAAAGCGCATCAGAATGGTGACTCAAGTAATCAAATAGCTTACTGAAAAAAAACTTGTCCGGCCTCGGGATCGAACTTCGACCTTCGTGGTTACAATCGAACACACTACCACAAGGCCACGCCTAGATGTTATTTAGGCTGAAACTAAAATTCGAAGTGGTGATAAGTTTTTGTAGCATACCTGCAGGCGCACCCGCCCAACCAGACAGCCCACCAGCCAGCCAGCCAAGGGAAAAGCACCTCAGTGCCCTTTTTGTGACTTATTTTAAATCCAGTTTTGAGTACGTTTGTGCCCTTTATGTGACTTAAGTCTCTTACAATGTACATATAAATCACATTCGCAACTTTCAAGTTCATTAATGAGTACAAATAATTCACTCAAGGGAATTGGATTGTTGTTTCTCTTTTTCAGCCAGTATGTAATTTTCAAAGCCTTCATTTAAGTTAATACTTATGGAACTTTTAGTTGTTTGGGAAAAGAGTTGAAAGAGAAAGCTTTTTTCTCGCATTCAACCCGTTTTCTGTCAATGGTTGTGACCGTTTCGAGCTCTGCCCCTTAATGTTTTTCCTAGTATCCTAGTAAATAACGACAATTCAAACTACATAAACCTCCACAAACCTATTTTTCTATTCATTGACCTTCCGAACTAATATCGTGTGTTGGTCGTAAAATGCAGAAATCGCCGGTCGACCAAGACCTATATTTTACGCTCCGGTTTTCTTCTCCTACGCTGGAAAAAACCACAAGCGGGAAACGAACAAAGAAAGCTGAATAACCCTTCCTAATCCATTTAATCAGTCCAATCCTGCTGAATCGATTGGATACACAGAAGCAAGGAAGGAAAAGTGCACCATGGTCGGCTTGATGGCTGCTGAAGAAGCATATCAGTCTTCCTCCCAGGAGGATTCGTAGAAAACCTATCGGCCAGTTTTTCTTCGTTCTAACCAAAATACGCATCCAAGCTGATCCACATATGGTGAATTTTCTTCCTAGATTTCGTTTTTTCTTCGACCACAGATGTACAGATGAACATGTTTACAAATTATTTTTCCCAAAAATTTGAGTGAAATTGAACCATTAGAATTTGACGGGAAACATTGCCATCTGATGCACCGTCACAAAAATACAAATCAGCATTCGAAGTACCTCGTTCTGAAAAGGTTGCAATGAACTAAAAATAAATGTGTAGAACAATACCTCAGTAGAACGGATAACTTGGGTAATTTTTACTAGGAAAGATATACATTAAATTTTGTTGTACATAAGCTGTCGGAGAACGAACAGTATTGGGCTTGGGCCTGCTAAAAAGAATAAAGCTTGCTCTTTACTCTTTCACAGTTTTCCATAAGAATGACAGCTAATCGGAGTGAAATTGGAATGAAGGCTATTGCTTTCTCTGTTTATCACACGAGAAATCGTATACCGGGAATGCGAGCGCGCCAATCGCCCATTGGACAAGTCAGACGAACCAAGCAATCAACAGAAACTTAACAGTCCTATGCTGCAGTACTGATTCTAGACTATTCTGAGTGGACATTTTCACGTATCATTTCCACTTTCAATAGTTCAAAATTAAGTACTTTACAAAACTGCTACAACCATTTTTTGTGTATTCTGCACTTTCTTTTTGACAGCTCTTTTAAATGTCATCTGGTGGCTGAACCGGAAAACAAAACTTGGTTCAAATCGTCCGTTGAGACTCAGAAACAAAACTAAAAGGTGAGTTTGTACATCTGTTCATCTGTGCTTCGGCCTCGAAGGCTCGCCTTGAACTGACCAAGCTATGTAGCCGATGGTGAAAAAGGCGAAAACTCGCTATGGGCTGGGAAAAGTGGGGGAAAAGGATTCATTCTGCTCCTTCGGATCAGTATCCGTTACTAGCCCCGGTAGCCTTCGCAAGAAACCAACCAAACGGAAGCGAATCGAAAAGCGTTTCAAGAAAATGGGATTTTTATCGGTTTTCCGAAGCACCCCAAGCACATGCATTCACTCTCCGGTCAGTCTCGGATCCATGAATGATTCGTGTTGGGACTCAGGACACCCTATCGTGAATTGGGTTTATGGAGTTTGAAGAAGGAAACCGGACCAGGACCACACTGATGATGATGTTGGACTTGGATGGTCATCGGTCCTTCCCAAAATTTTGGGAACCATTTCGACGGGCGATTAGCGTCGTGACCCAAAAAAGGCGCTGCAGGAGGTGCGTTGTTTTTTTCTCTCTCGGTGTATTCGCGAATCGTTTGAATGGATTGAGAAAGACGGAAAGTTGCAATCTAGCGATAAATCAGGCATCTGTCAGAGCCTATGATTGGATTCGGTCCAGTGAGTTTATTGATATTTATGAAGTTGTTCCAAGGATGTTATTGGCCAAGAAAAGAAAAGTTCATTTGACGAAAAAGGAAGTTCAATAGAATAATTTGATTTTTGTTCTACCCTGTTCCCTTAAAAAAATAAGGAAGGGAAAATTTTGGGGAAAATCCCCCCATATTTATTATAACTCTGAATGATTTTTAAGGCTCTCAAAATTTTTTTTATGAAAACTTGGTCTTGTATCCCTCCTAAAATTTTAAAACCTTTTTTTATCTTAAGTATACTACGGGAAAATAGTGCCAATAATTTCCCGATTCTGATTCTGACTTTAAAACTCGTTTTGACTCGTTTGATGAAGAAAGCTGTGTTAAAATGGGGGCTTCCATAAAAAGTCAACGTAAAGTATGGCATAATTCGAATAATTTATAGCGTTGTTTTTTTTTTCAAACATTAGGCTATGATCATTTAGTATCCGGGCAGTTACAAAACATGTGTATTTTAAAAACTATTCATTTGATCGAAAAACTTTCTATGGAGGAAATGAAGGTGTTAATATGAAATTTAATGTAAAAATATAAAAAAAAATATTATCAATGATTTCAAGAAATACTCTAACTTTTTCATAAAATCTCTTTTTTATCTTTGCACACCTTTTTCAGTCATGTATTGATTTATTTTTTTTACCACAGAAGCAAAACCTTAGCAAAATCATGATATTTTACACAAATTCACCCGGAAAAACCAATTGGAATCTGGTTCGAACCTTTTCATGAGTAGGCATCTCGAAAAATTTGACCTCTTAAATTCGGTTTTGACGTAAATTTCTTTGTCCATCAGAACACATCTGTCATATTGCGTAAAAACCGGATGCACAGACTGCGTTCTTTGGAACTGATCATTATTAGTTATTTACTTGGCGTCTACTAGTCAGGCAACACTTTTTGCATTATTTAAGGAATCTGCATTCAGTTATCCTCAATAACCATAGACTTTTTACCATATTTAAGATCAAGGGTTGCACTCCGATGATTGGTTTGAACTTTTTGTGGATTCTAGAGTGGCTCCTTATACTTCTTAACTATTTGGTCCGAAAAAAAAAATCAGAAAAAATCAACAGTTCATGAGCTTCCTAGTCAACACAGCAAATTTGTGCAAAATTATTTTTACCATGTCTTTTTGCATCTTAAATATCCTAAACACACGTTAACTTAAAAATATATCAAAAAAAGGGAAGATAGTCCTTTTCATAACCAACACAACGCTACTATATTTTTGCATGTCCGAGCTCTATTAACGTAGCTATCACCGAAATAAAGTGCCCGGATACTAAATGATCATAGCCTTACAGGCAATTTTTGACAAAACAAATTGATCTGTGAAATTCAGAGACTCCTTATACTCATTAAATAAGGGGAGCGACTCTCATATTATTTCCAGGATGACATAACTGAAACAATTTTTAGGCTCGCTATCGATGGTTAACAAGTAACTTATGACAAAACGATATGATTGGATGGAATGCATGTTGTAAAATTCACTCGCACTTGTTCAATGATTCTAAAATAAGAACGATATGTGATCCCGTACAGAAATTAGAAACGTTTTCGTCGAGCTCAAAAATAGTGAAATGTTTGTCACCGTCAGAAGGTAACAAAGTGTTAAAATTTAGGCATTGATGGATCGATCCCATGTATGTACATATATTTAATTTGATTAAGATAGAATTAATAAATTGTTATAGTTTTTGTAAAGCTCGATGTTTTAATGTAGATGAACAAATAATTGTTGAAAAAAAGTGAAGTGATCTCCTTTAAGGTTTCCAGAATTTTTATAGCACGTATCCGGGCCGGACATTTAATTTCAAAAATGTCGACCAAAAAACCGAGCAATATCCAGGCAAATTGAATAAATTCGGACAAAACCGGGCTTCTTTCGATGATATCCGGGCCACTGGGCCGGACCGGACTTTTTTTTAATCTTGAATTAAAAATCCGGTTAAACCCGAATAAAACCGGGCAATCTGGCAACCTTAAAATAGCTTCGAGAAGCCATCTTGTGAGAATAAATTGCAGAGGACTCCAATCAAGTGACCTGCGATTTGATCAACTTCAATCCAGATACCAATCTGGCTACAAAAGTGTGGTCCACCGACATTAGGGTGTCCCGAAATTGCATTATGTATGGGAATCTGGGGGCTCACCCTCCAAATGGTAGATTAGGATATGGAAAAAAAAACTTTTTGTATGGGGCCTACTTAAAAAATCATTTTTAAAGGTTCCGCAAACGCGTTCTGTGAAAAAAGTCCACTTTTTAAAGATAAGATTTTACAAAAATTCTGGGACCGAAACTGTTTACAAAATTTTTAAATTTTATTTTACTTATTTATATTTTATATGTTTTAATTTTTTTTAGGTTAAAGACTACTCGTAAAGAATTAAAAATGAACCAAATCTGTATCAAAATTTAAAATCAGCAAGCCATTTTCAAGAAAAAAAATGTTTTTATCCAAAATTTAGCAACTGCCAAAATGTGTACCAAGCTTAATTTTTTTTGAAACAAATCCCATGAAAAGAAGCGGATTTTTGTGCACTTAAACTTTGCAGAACAAAGTATGTTGTTTGTGTCATCGTTTGACGAGCTATTTACGGTTCAATCCTTGTTAAAAAATCACAATTTAGGATATTTTGTGTTCTGAAGAAGCATAAAAAATATAAATACATTAATTTTGTTAAAAATTTTCGACCCACAATTTTTGTAGAATCAAAACTTCAAGAAGTGAACTTTTTCCAAAGATAGCGTTTGCGGAACCTCTCAACATGATTTTTTTTAGTTGACCCCATACAAAATTTGAGCCCCCAGATTTCTATACATTATACAATTTTGGGACACACTAATCGACATTTAAATTCAAGAATACCTGTTCATTTATAATTTCTTTATTTGAAACGGCTCATGTCTAGGATTTAAGGAGCCAAACTGCTTTTATATGTTAAGTTTATTTTATCACTTTTTGAAGAGAAAAAAAGATAGAAAGAGAAATATGAAAAAATTTAAAGGATTGCAGAACAATTTCAATGGCTTTCAGGAAAAGGTAGATTTCAAACATGAAGTCCAAGTCTATAAAAGCTAACATATCTCTCACTGGAAAGTTGGGTGGTTTCCCTCGGGCCCTAAGAGAATCTATTAAGTTCACTCTGGCGACATTTTCAGAAAATCAAAACCAAAAAAAACGAAATAAACGCCTTAAGGAATCAAAAATAAGCTAAGATCGAACGAGTACAGCACTCAAAAACTGAAAAAAAAAGTTTCCCTTTCATCATCACACAAAAACCTATTTTCTTTTGTTGATACTTACGATTTATGCCGGAGAAATTCCAGGACCTGTTTCCTCGCGGCCACGCTACAACAAAACCAAAACCGATTGTTTTGGTTTCGTCCTCTTTCGTCAATTCGCATATTGAGAACAATAGCGGTTGACAGTTAATGATGGTCAATAATGATGACAACAATATAAATGTTGTCATCATGCACGCTAAACTCAGCCAACACAGCAAGTGGTTATGAGTTACCCTGTAGTGTTGGCAGTTTATTCTGGGTGGTTAGCCCAGAATACGATAGTATTTAAGGAATGATTCTGAGTTGAGAATCACCTAGGTTAAGCGACAAGATAGTTATCGCTATAGGTCTAAGTTAGCTTGTAAGGACTTGACGAATAGAAATGAATAAATGGTATCTCATTTCCAAACCAACTCCCTGTTGCTAAATCATTGAATTCAACATCTTTTAAAGGATGTTTATTTTAGAACGTTCTTAAAAGAAAATGTTTTCATATTTTAATTGATTCGGCATAAGTACTTACATAGGAGGCCCACAGAGCCAAAGGGGTATAAGTGCAAAAATGATGGATTTTGATTTAATAATGCCAAACGATTCTTCATAATTTAAATTTCATTAGTTGATTTTTTTTCAGGTTTTAAGAGTTTTATTTACATACTCTACGTTTGGAAGAGGAATACAAATTTTAGATAAGTTAATGGAAACATATCAAATTAAAAACGTGTTTTCTCGATATAAGCTTAAAAAATTTATTTGGTATTGTATGGGGGCATGTCTTCTAGCATTGAAAAACAATAAATTCAAAAGACATCACTGCTGAGTGCCTAGCGAGGTATTGCATGACTACTTTTCATGCAATACTTTACAACAATAATTTAATGTTAACAAATTTAAAATTATTTTTTAAATCTTTTGATTTTACTTATGATATCGTTATCAAGTTTGATTTAATATGTTTTTAATTTGGATAATATTAATGATAATTTTCAAATCAATATGCAATCAATCAATTGCAACGCATAGAACTATTTTCATAAACATAATTGACTAGGGCATTTTATACAACTTAAGCATTTTATACAACATAATGTTATTTTTTGTAATGAAGTTTTACAAAAAGTTCATAATTTTTCTGGACATCTTTAAATTTGATTTTAAATTCATGAAGGCGATAGGGAAATCAATCAGCTAGTTAAATTGGAATTCTCATGTTTCATTTAAATTTATACTGCCACAATGAAGCGCTTTGATAAATAGACTAGGAATTTCCTTAAGAAATATATATGAGCGTAGAAGGTGTAGGAAAACAAGGTCGCACCTTTTTCCAGAATGGATCCTGATCTATACCTTTCCCTTACTAACAAAACACCCTTCTTTGAATACATAAATATAGATTCGCAGACATATTGACGGTTTCTATAGTTGGTGATACTGGTGTATTCTTGTTTCACAATTTTTCAAAATAATCTTTTGAAACAAGGGGAGACGAGGGATTGCTGTTAGAATCTAAAAAGTATTCTACTAATATTCCTTCCTTTGAACCCCATTGACTACTAGGACGTGGCCGGCGCCGTTATTGATCATGATTGGAAAGGAAGAGAGCATGAGTTTTGTGCATTGAGAATGTACTGCTAGTCCCAAGCACCATTCTATTGGACTTTGAACAAATTGATGGCCTCTATCAATCACGAAGTAGCAACCATTAGCGATGTGGAACTTGTTCCACTTAGCCTGCCAGCGATCGTGAGATTCGAAATGCACTATTGATTGATAACAAACAACTAAGTTGAGTAAAAAATACAAAACACAATACATTATTTTGTAATTGGATAATTGAAATTACTGAAGCATTTCGGTTTTGACGATTTAAGGTGGATATGAGTAGTCAAACAAGCTAAGCTAACACTTTGCGAGGCACCAGCAGTGATGTCAATTGAATTTATTATTTTTGGATGCCAAAAGACATACCTCTGTTAAACGTGTTTGCCTATAAGAAACGAACTTACGGTCTTGGACAAAGTTGTTCAGGGGAAAATTCCCTTCAGAGAATTTATAAGTTGGAACAAAAAACATTAGAAGGCTTGGTTCACATTGGTTGATTTTGCAGTACAAAATTTTCAATTTTCCCATTCAAAGCTCAAAGTTCAAATTTATTCAGGTAAACGTTACTTCAAAACTCTGCAGGAAATCATGGAGGAGTTTTGAATCTTTGAAGCTTTCAAAACTTCAGGGTTTGAGAAATTCAAAAATGACCCCAAATCGACTCAGTCTAACGTACCATTCAATCTTAAATGTGCACGGTCATCTTTAAAAGATTTCAAAAAATTTCAAAAAAGGATATGCAAACGATATAATTGGAATTTTTCGTTTCCAGTCATGTGTTCACGGAAAAATAACATGTTTTCAAAAGCTGTAAATTTATATAAAAATAAAATAAATCTTCAAAATAAATCCTCTAGGATAAGAAATTTTTGATATGAACTTAGGTATACCGTTTTAAGAACTCGAGCAAGGTCGGGTAATTTAGCTAGTGTATAAATTGTCGATTGCTCGAATTTTAAGACTTTTGCTTTTCATCCTATAAATATGTAGGGGAGAGTGGGGTATCGTGGGCCATGGGGAAACGTGGGCCACTTTTAATATCTCAGATGTGTGTTGGGATAAAAATCTCAAACCAACTGTCATCGTCGTCGCTTTGCGCGAGCATGTATTCCTATATGTTGTTGACTGAAATACGCATCATATGCTTCTTTTATTTATTAAGCTAAAAAAAGTTAGAAAAATTTACTTACATAATTAAAAAAACACCCGCTAATTTCATCGATGGGGACCCTAAAGTGCATAACAAAAATATGCTCAAACGCTTATGATCTAAGTTTTGTCATGATCTTTCACGTGGAAAAGGAATTTTTAATGAAACATCAATAAGTCATACAAACGCAACCAATTTGCAAATCATAGCTTGTGGGGAATCGTGGGCCACACATCTTGAATCACCTATATTTTTATGTTTTTATACACATTCAGAACTTAAAATACGTTTTACCTATCAGCAAAGTTTTCTTATGCCAAATGAAGAGTTATGAAAAATATTTTGTCCATCCTATATAAGAAATTTTGCCAAAACGTGTTTTGAAATCTATGCGATCATACAAAGCTCTCTTTTTTATTTCATCATCTGAAATTGCTTCTAAATAACGAAATGAATTAGGAAATCACAGTTTTGGGTCAACTCATAAACTTTGCATGTTATTTGGTCAATTTGGATTTGGTGGCCCACGATTCCCCACCATATTTCAAAATCCGAAAAATATTGCCTTTTTTCAAACAGTCAGAATTTGGGAAAAAATAACTTATTAAAAAATTTAAAAAAATATCTTATGATACCTTGAAAATGTAGAAAACCATACCATTTTTTATTTTCAATTTATATTTTATAATAAAGAAGTTATGGAACAACGAAAAAAAGTGGCCCATGATTCCCCACTCTCCCATACCTATACATATGCTTTAGCAAGAAAACAACTCATATGGTAATGACATGGCAAATTAAGTTTACCAACTCGAGTTTCCATTTCGTGAATCAGTACCGAGGCGGCAAGAAGTGAGCCGCTGGAACCGAGTAATGAGATTAGGGCTCCTACTTTTGCTAAATTACACGCCTTAATGCACCCCTTTCACATTTACCTGTTCCCTATGTTCAAGTATAAAAGGAACCTTGAAACCGAAAGGCAAACGATGTTTCACAAACTTCAAAATTGTCACGGTTGCATAATTTCGTGTAGCTTATTCGATTGACAACTAAAAAGGATAGAAAAAAAAGTCAAAGCTTTTGATGTCACCTCAGAATTTTATGATCTCATTGAACCGATATGTAGTATAAAAAACCTTTGGCCAAACTAACTGCCCATGTCAACACGTTCCGGTTCTGACAATCGTAGACAACACGCAAGTGAATGGATTTCTAGGTCCAGCCCGTTGTTTAAACAAGACTTCAATGCTCTGGGTATCGTGTGACAGTTCCTGTTCCAGGGAGACTACAAAAAAAGGGATAAAACAACACCACCAATTAATCCTCAGCTGTAATGCGGTAAGGTAAACATGGAAATTTTCCGTTTCCAATCATTTCTTCGGAATCTTGAACGTTGTCCCCTTTCATGTTGTTTTATGCAGCTGTAAAAATAAATTATATTTACGCCGAAGTGATTTTCAAACGAATAATATGGCACTGTCAAGCATTGGAACTGTGTTGCATTTATTTTATTTTGAACCATTTCGCATATGGTAAATTGAATATCAGTTAGGTTTGCACTGATTATAGTCTTTCAATTATATTATTTGATTTCAAAGACAGCAGGGCTTTTCATGAAGAATTGATTGTGAAACATGCTTTTAAAATATAAACAAAAAATTAGCGGGAAAAGTACAGATTCCAGAAAAGTATGGTCACATTGAGATTCAATGAGAAATAAAATCAAATATTATGTTGAGCTATATCATTTGAAGACAATAAAAAGTTTAACGCATC
Source organism: Uranotaenia lowii (assembly GCF_029784155.1). Lineage (NCBI taxonomy): Eukaryota > Metazoa > Arthropoda > Insecta > Diptera > Culicidae > Uranotaenia > Uranotaenia lowii. The sequence goes on from NC_073692.1 coordinate 42,999,322, forward strand.
AATGAATGCAAAGTTCATTCTAAAATTGTTTTTCATTGCTTTATCCTGGGAAGTCGAGGCGAGTGTTTTTCACAGCCAGTCTTCCACATCCCCAGGGATCCTAGTTCGGACGAAAACATCTGCTGGCGAGAGTTAATTAGCACTGACTCGCTCGAGACTTGTTCCGGATTTCCGGAAGTGGCGAGTCTAGCTTCCTGTCTTTTTTTTCCGAGTCATTTTTGCGCACAACATAGCAGTGGAACCTACAAAGCCAAAATTAGCGCGTTCCGTTGTTGGGTAAGACTTGCGATGTTCATGCTGCTGTTGATGAAATGCATCGCATGGCGACATGCAAACTACACGAACGACACGGTCAAAGGCTATGGATGATCTTCTCTAGAGAGAAGGAGAAATGTTGAGAAGAGAACTTTCATTAGCAAAAAAAAAAGAGGTTTCATTGGGATTGATGATGACTACCAATCAAACAAATAAAATACATTTTATGAGGATTCTTTTTCTTTTTGATAACTCTTTTTAACAGCCTTACTCCTCTTGTATTTCAGCGATATTTCAGTAAACATAACCAAGCAACTTAAAGTCTCATATTTAATTAAATAAAGCCTTAGAAAGTTACATATAAGCTAGCTGAAGATAAACAACGGCCCAATTCCCTTAAGCGAACTATATGTACTCAATAACGAACATGAAAGTTGCAGAAGAGATTTTTACGTGCGTTTAAAGTGACTTTAAAATGAAAATTCTTCCCTTTTCCCTTAAATGAATTTTTGGTACCTACTAATGAGCTTGAAAATTGCAAAAGTTATTTATATGTGCGTTGTATGAAGTGAATCAAGGCCGTGCGAAGGGGGAATGGCGTTAGGGAATTAAACCCCCCCCTTCTTGAAGATTTTTTCCAAATACAATTTTCAATTCAAGAAATAAATCTTATTAAGTCATGAGAAATTACTCTAGGCTTGAGACATTTCACGAAACGATCAAATTTTTAATAAAAAATTTCGATTTACAATTAAATTAAATTTTTGTATTGAAACTCAAATCGTCTCGAACAAAACCCCTACCTCGTCTTGAGAATGAGTTTTATTAAGAAGAGTGACTAAAAAAAGTTCAGAATTTGAAACCAACCATTTCAACCTCAAAATTCATTCATCGAATACAAATTTTTCACATCAACTAGTTGGTAGTCATGTGACAGGTCAACAGAGTAACCTAAAAAATTCAAACTTAGTATCCATTACTTCATAACTAATCACTTCATAAACAAATTTGTTTATGCCACTACAAATTTTAAGGTGATATGAAACATTACACTGAGTCGATTTGATGTTATTTTTGAATTTCTCAAACCCTGGGGTCTTAAAAGCTTCGTTTTGGTCCAAAACCCATCCATGATTTATGGCAGAACTTTAAAGTAACGAGTAAATTTGAACAATTAGGTTTGTATGGGAAAATTGATTTTTTTGTAGTGAAAAATCAACATAATTTTTGTTTCTTCTGTGGAACCGAGTCTGATAACGGTTTTTCTGCAAATTTATCAAACGAAGGAAATATTCCGCTGAACAACTTTGATTTTTTGCAGATTTTTTGCAGATTTTTTAATGAGCGTTCACATTTGAACTTTTAGGTTTGTATGGAAAAATTGAATATTTTGTATTGTTTATCAATTCGCAAAGACATACCACTGTTAAACAGCTTATAACTGTTTTTGCCTAATAAGATACGAAATTAGGGCCTTCGACAACGTTGTTCAGTGAAAAATTTAGAGAATTTATAAATTGGCGCAAAATTCATTAGCAAGCTCAGTTGCACGGAAGAAAAAAAACTGTTGGCGATTTTTCGGCATAAAATATTCAACTTTCCCATACATACCTAAAAGTTCAAATTTACACATGTAATCATTACTTAAAAATTATGCAAAAAATCCTGGATGAGTTTTGAACCAAAACGAAGCTTTTTAGGCCCCAGGGACTAAGAAATTCAAAAATAACCCCGAATTGAGTCAGTGTATTGAAACATTCTTCAAGAAACCAATTTAAGCCTCAATTTTGTTTTATTTTCCTTTATGCTCAACTCCACATCCAAATTTAAATTTTTTTTTCGATGTTAAAGAGAGATAATTTTTGATTAATTAAGATGCCTTGAAGCCATACATTATTTTGACTTCTGCGTAAAAAAGTTGTAGATTTTTTATTTTTTACTTTTTCCCATTTTGTAAAATACGGGAATGTTAACGAATTTTTAAAGAAGATTTAAACTACATTGAAAGTGAAATATTTTTAAAAGCACAAATCAAATCGTTTTGAAGGCTTTAACAGGTTTGTTTTACTAAACTTGCTGAACTTAATTTGACATTTGAGATAATTCATCATATTTAAAATATTAATCCTTCATCGAGAGAAGCATTATTATCAATTTCGGAATCAGTTTTTTTTTATCGTGTTAGTTTGGCTCATCAGTTATTAATGATTGATTTTATTCAAAACTACTCATTTCTCAACTTATAAACTTCATATCAACAAAACTAGAGGTGTTCCTCAAGTTCTGACAGAAGATTCGATTTCAGGACGCCAAAACTTACCAAATCAATCATTTAAACATCACCAAAATGCTTTTCCGTAGAGTTATTAATTAAATTTTGTAAAGTAGTTTCTGAAATGGTCAGATGTTTTTATTAAAAAAAATCCTGCATAAATGTTCGAAAAACTAATCTTCGTATTTGGTTTAAGCTTTCATATATATCTTTGTTTTTCTATTCTTTCCATTCCGAAAAAATATTCTTCTTGGAAGCCCATGAATCTAAATTTAAACAGGAAAAACATAATTTCTACGTTGTGCCCTTTCAAAGAGCCAATATTTTAATTGACGGCGACACAGTGTTCATAGTTTGAAATTTTTTATTATCAAATCTACGTTTGAAAATTCATAAACGTTTCATTTATCTTTATTAAAGCTTAGTTCTTTTAGAAATGGGACAGTTACAAATGCCTGTATCTCAAAAACCATTCGTTTGAACGAAATACTTTCTATGAAAGAAAAGTAGGCAATGTTATGATATTTCATGAAAAAATTTGAAAAAAAATATTTACCGTTTTTTGTAAAAGAAATTTCTACTTTATTCTTGGTGTCTCCCATTGGCCGGCGCACACTTTTTTCTGTCATGGTATTGATCAGTTTCTCCAACTTATACTTTGTAAAATCTATATTTTAGGTGGCTTCACCTTCCTTCTTCAATTTCTGATACTTTTTGGTCCAATACTTCTCTGGAAACTGGAAACTGGAAGCATTTTAGTGGATACAGTTGTTTCGAAATGAACAAATTTGGTTATTTTTTATCACATTTTTGAACGTTTTTTTTTTCGGTACCGGTTTTACAGCTTAAGAGCTTTGGAACTATCAAAAAATGGCTGTTTGAGGTTGGATTTCAATGAGTCATCACTAGGCAACACTTTCAGCTTATCGGAGAAAATTGTTTTGGACATTTCAGCGATCTACCCTTAGCTTTTCGTTTATTGAAAATTAAAAATGCTGGTATGAGACTTGCATTCCTTGATGATCCTTAACCGTTGTTGCCGATCATCTGCTTCACTCCAATGCTTGATTTGAACTTTGTGGACATTATTGACAGTGTTTGCATACTTATCCACCACATAAACTCAGTAATTCTTTGAATAATCAACGGTTTTTTCAGCTATCAATTTGATAATGACGAATTTTAAAGGAATCTGTGCAAAAAATTTTTTTTCTTTTTCTCAAGCATCGTACATATCTCAAAAACGCGTAAATTTTAAATTTTGAAAAAAATAGGTCGAATAGTACTTTTTACAGGCAACAAAATGCTGTTCAAATTTTTAATATCCAATAACTAGTTAACGAGCTATTAGCAAATGAAAGTGTCCCATTTCTAAAAGAACTAAGCTTTATTGACAACTGCAAAAATGAACTTTTTTAGCATTTTTATTGATAACTGGAAAAATTTCAATAAAAAAAAGTGATTTTGAGCATTCAAAATTGATTAACATGTTCTCTTTACCTCATTATCTCAGATTTTGATTACTGTCAATAAAATTTAAATTATTTTTCCTTTTATCAAAGTAAATTCAAGCATGAACTATGAATTTGAATAAATTCTAAAAAATTCAAAATGTGATTTAATTCATCGACGTATTTCGGGGATTTAAGAATCAAAAACGTATTTACCAGTTGTCCGTTTTGAGCTACTATGGCTTTCGCTCCTCTTCAGTGGACAAAACTACTGGCCTTCGTCTATACTAATTTGATTCGGGACATTTACAATTTTTTTTTTGTGATTTAATTACATTAAAGCGCGGCATAAAAAAAATGCAACAATTCAAAATGAAAACGTATTTCCTCATCGAGAATTATCAATTCAAATTGTGATTAAAGATATTTCTAAATTCAAGAAATTACAGCAAAAAAATTCTATTAAAATTTCAATGGAAAACGAATTAAAGAAAATAACCTTATAATTTTTAATCATGGTTTAATTTAAGAATTCGGATTTAATTTCTTGATATTTTTGGTGTTATAAAATATATGTATTCTAATTCTGGCAACTGATTCTTATGTCCGGATCTTATTATCAAGTTTTTATTCCAATTTTTTTTTTGGATTCGATTTCTGAAGATTTGGAAGTAATGATTTGACATTTCGATTAAGTTTCAGATCAGTTTCAGTCCAGTTTCGGGCCAGTTTCAGTCCAGTTTCAGTCCAGTTTCAGTTCAGTTTCAGTTCAGTTTCAGTTCAGTTTCAGTTCAGTTTCAGTTCAGTTTCAGTTCAGTTTCAGTTCAGTTTCAGTTCAGTTTCAGTTCAGTTTCAGTTCAGTTTCAGTTCTTTTCTGACTGAAGATTTTTTTTTTCAATCTGTTAATTCTTTCTAGTCACATCCTCAAAAAGCGAGTATTTAGAAATAAAAACTGATGCTGAGGAATTTGTTGATATGTGTATGAATAAAACAAGCATTAAAAGAATATTTGATTTCTAAATGTTGGTGTATTCATCATTTTGAAAACTGACAGTGATTAAGAATCCTACATTATTTTTATTAAAATACATTATTAAAAGTAGTCTAAATATCCAAAAACTTTCATAACCAATAATCGCACGTCTAAGCTAAAATTTTAGAAAAATCTAAATTTTTCCAAATTTCATGGCATAATACTTAAGTTAATATTTCCAGAGTTGAAATTTGGTGACGTTCCAAGTCATCACTTTTTTATTTCGAAAATCTAACAATGTTAAATAATATGCTTTCAATAAAATAAAAAAAAAATATAACAGTTGAACTCTCTAACGGTTTTTACCGATAGTTAGTTTTTTGCGTTACCTGGCAATCCACGTAAAATCACTTACCTGAAAAGAGAGAAACAATTGAAAAATTAGCATTTTGATAAATTCCACTATTGACAGAAAAAAATCTAACGATCTCAATCTTAATCTTGAAATCAAACTTCAAAAAGCACTCAGGAGTAAAGTTGACTCTCTGACCACAGACAAATGGAAAGGTTCGACTATATGAGCACAAAACTTTGTTTGTTTATTCGATCGGAATAAATTAAACTAGCGAAAACTGAAATGGAAGCGTAGCCGGTTTTTTTATTGGTTCTCTCAATACTCCGCCATAGCAATTTGCTACGAAACCAAATGGAAATTGTTTGTTTATCAATGATGCGCAATTAATGAAACATTATGCTTCAATGATACAACCAGTGGCAGGTTTAATGAGCTGGTAGTGATGGGTTGTATTCGGGAGAGAAAAAAAATCTGAACTATTCAGATTGAATTTTGGTTCAACATTTGAATAAGATTGTTTTTAACTGAATTTTGAAAAAGTGCATTATTGAATCCTGCATTCTAGATTTTGGCAAGCAGAATGGTGGTACCATGAAACAATTTTAAACTATTTCTATATTTTATTCTTGGAAGCAAGTCCATGATTTTGTTGTTTTCTTTGAAAAATTCGAACATAATCTCCATGAACCTTATCACGGTTGATTGAGCAAATTTGTTTGCTCTTTTTTTCGAAATAAAACAGCAACCCTCCACATTATTAAACCCTACAATCGCAAATTGAAACGAGAAGCTGGAGTTAGTTTCTCCGAAAGTATACATATTCAACATTAACCTATTTGCCGAAGGCTGCCGGCGATTTGGCCTCTACTCTCTGGAGCCACCACCGAAAAACAAGGGCCCAATAAAGTAGCTAATAAATTCCACGTGATTAACTTTGGAGCTGCCACGTTCCGGGGAAAGTGCTTTTAGGTTTTTTTAGGTTAAGGTTAGAAGACGAGGGAAGGCACACACACATTATCGACACTTCACTAAACCGGGATTGATCCTCGATAAAAGTTCTTCTGTTGAAGCGGGACAGAGAAAATGGGCCCTTTCAGCAAGGATTATACTAAAGTGTTCTGGTGCTCCGGTCATCAGATCCGAAAGTTTGGGAGAATAAAACAGCTTATCATACAAAAAAGGGATAAATTTGAGAAAGTGTTTCAGATAGAAATAATTCAAACTTTTTCTTGGAATGCTACTGAGTAAAATTGTTTGCTACATTAAAGAAAAGTGGGATTTCATATTTTAAATCAATGAGAGAGAAAAATGATCAAACATGAACAACTGAAACAGTTATCTGTTATAATTAGAAAAAAAATTTAAACTTTTAAAACTCAACCTTCACTCAAAAAACTAAAAAAATATGACCAAGGCTGAAGAACTAGAAATCAAATTACAAATATTGCAGACCTCATTCAAGAAAGTCTGTGAGAACTTATTTGATATAGAAGGTTTTAACCCATTTATCAACTTTGTTTAAAGCTGTGAAACTATTCGACTTTTATCGGAAGAAATTTCAAATTTCATTTGGTTCTAATCTTAGTCTGAATTTCATCGGAATTTGTTTTTTTTTTTGAATTCGTAAAAAATTACAAAAACAAAACTTCAATAACTTTTTTCTCAGCTACCAAAATTGCTCTCAATCTTGGGGAAAGTTAATTTTTGATTTTAAACCTTTCTTTTCAAAATCCGTTCAATGGCTGCCAAGAAAGTTAAAGTTTTAAAATAAGCTCTTCAATTATTTGCACCACGGGAAAAAATGAGATTTTTGTTAGGATTATTGATCGGTATTAAGAACAAATCCATTCGAATGGATTGTCCAGCAAAGAAAAAACTCGAAACCCAAAAGACCGAATTGAGTTGTGGGTTCTCAGTACTGAGATCTCGTTTCATTCTCATTTGAATCCACTAAAGTTAACCTTTTGTCAAACCCAGCCCAGCAGAAATTTATGTTTCCCTCCACTGATAAAAAATTCATCAGGTTGTCACGGAGGGACTGACTGACTTCGTTCGGTTGAATTTATCTCGCACCGGAAGTCCGTTTTCCCTTGAAATCCTTTGCAGTTCAGATTGTCTGGATTTACCACCTATTTACCGATTGAAAGATTGATGGCCCAGTAGGGTTCGATGCTGATTTGTGACCGAAGCACATTTGCACCCGGAAGAGCGTTCTTCGGAATCCTTCTTCTTTTTTTTTTTTTGAAAAAACTAAAGACTTTAAAGAGCTTTAAAAAGAGTTCTGATTGATAACTTTCTAGAACAACAATCAAAGATTTAAATGGTAGATTTATCAATTTATGAGCCAAATTTGGTTGCATTCAAGAAAAATTAGAAATATTTTTTTTTCACACCTGCACAAATACCACACAAACATTAACTAAATGCTCTTGTTCTGGAATTTGAGATCAATAGACAAACCTTAGAATTAAATAACGAATTAAAGAAACAAGTAAGGTCCAGCGGATTGTAATCAGCATCAAAAATATTTTAGTTGTTAAGTCGTGATGTTGTGTAGAATTTTTCCTAAAATTTAGTCGAATAACAAAAAATCAAATTTTATTAAAAAATCGAATTTAAAAGGTAAACTCAAATAAGCTCGAAATGAAGTTGATCTTTGATTTTTGGGTTTGACTATTCTTATGATTCACTTTTTGCAAACATGACAAGCAGCTAAGCATTTCATGAAAAAAGTCATAACAATTTTAAAATAAAAATCTGAATCCATTGAAAAGTATTTATAATGGCAAACTTTTTTTTGCTAGAGTTTTTAATAATTTCATGAAATGTTTTTGCAAATGTTATATCAATCAAACAATTTCTGCCTATGCAAAGCAGATTTTTGAGATTTTTTACCCTCATCCTACGGTTTCACAGCTTTCAAATGAGCGGTCAGAAACAATAAAGTTTAAAAAAATATTTTTGAAAAAAAAATTGTATACAACGAATATCTTTTCTGGGGTACTTGCTTTGTTCAAAGGAATTGTACTGCAAGAATCAATGAACATTTTTTATCTTAAGTTATGTTTTTTTTTTTTGAAGCTTTCAGTACATCTCTGACGATTTTTGATTGAAAAAAATTGTTTTCCTACACAAATTCCCATACAAAATTAAAACTATTTTTATTGCTGTTTCTGGCAGCAGAAACAACCAAAAAAAGTAATGGGGAGTGTACAAATTTAAGAATTAAAAATTTTCATACAAAGCTTGCAGCGGTCTAATATACATATACATAACACATTATTTACAAGTATAAACTCGACGTATACATATATCGTGCGGGGTGACAATGGTTCAAAAAATGATGTTTTTGAATTGTTTTCCCAATAACTCTTACTATTGAACTCACATAAAAAAAAATAAAAATGCAGAAATGTTCGCAGACAGTATTTTTTTCCTTTTTTTTCAGGGATAAAAAATTCTATCTGCGAACATTTCTGCAGTTTTACTTTTTTGATGTGAGTTGAATAATAAGGGGTCGATAGTGAAGGTGTATAGGTGTAAGTGTGCAAAATATTGTTGAAAAATATTAGTTTAGGAAAATGTTATGGTCAAAAGAAAATTGGTTTGGTAACTGATTTTTTTTTTTCAATGATATTTTGCTCAAACAAAGCTTGAATAAAATAAAACCTTAAAAACCTTTCATTTTGGTGCTCGTTCTTAATTCGGTTTTAAATATTAAATTTTAACTATACACGACCGCCAAAAGTTTGGGACCCCTTAAAAAAACATGAAAATTTTGATAAGCCACATTTCAGCCATTGTATGAAATTTTGCAATTCTTTCGATCTTATTCGAAAGACCTTCTTCGTAGATTTTGACAAAAAGTATATGTTAAGTTAATATTACCTAAACTTAGTCCAATGTTGGGATATTTTCCAAACATTGCACTTAAAATTCAAACCCGATCATCTACGGGTGGAGTGAACCAAAAATTCAAAATTCGAGTTGCATTCGAATGTAAATATAACTGATATTTTAATGAGTTAGATATATGAAATCTTCAGTGACGAGAATAGGAAATTACTTTCATCCATATTTTAAATATTTTTATTAGCTCAAGAGTCTGGAGCAAATAAAAATATTGTATTCTGGAGCAAATTCAAAGGTATTAACCATCCATGCAAATAAATCCAATTTTGAAAACTAAAAGGTAGAGATCAGAATTTTACCGTTCCAATCTGATTCTTACAAACTCAATCCAAATTTAAGATTTAAATTTGAAATGTAACTTTTTATGAAAATAAACAAATTTTAACAATTATTCTTTATTTGAAACATAACTTTGTCAAATAACTACCTAGCTTTATAAAAAAATATTGAAAAATTATTGTTAAAAAGCCATCTTGTATGCATGATATTAGATTGAGAATAATCACAGCAACTTCACACTCTAGAATCGGTAGAAAAGGTATTTCTAAGCGTTGTGATGTCACGAAAATTCTACTGTTTTTTAATTCATGATTCCTTTAAACGTCACATTTTGTCGAAAATCTCAAACTTTTTGAGAGGAATTCAATGCAATTTTCAGAATGAAAATCGGTTCAGAAGGTTGTGAGTAGCACCCGGGTAAAGAATGCGTTGTGATGTCATGAAAATGGATTTCCTTTTTTTCGGAAACGTTCATGACTTCTTACTTCAACACTATTATAGTATTTCTTCAAAACAAGTTTTACATAGCAATGCGCTTCAATAAATGGGTTCAATTATCAAGTTTTTAACGTTTTTAAGAATCATTATTGTTTCACATAAACGCGGTTGTTTTTAAACGTCTCTAATAAAAAAAATATAAAATTGCACTTGTTGAACACTTGATTCGAGAAAAAAAAAAACAATCATAAACATGAAATCCTCTTCGATTTTTCAAAAGATTATTTGTGAATCATACAGTCGGCAGTTATTTCGGATTTGAATATAAATTTTGCGATTTGAATAAAAAATTTGCAATAAGATCGAGTTCTTCTATATCAGAATGAAAAAAACCGCATTTTGTTCAAATAAAATAATTAAGAATCCATGAAATAAATGCAATGAGATTCAAAAAATCTTTGAACATGATAAATTTTAAAGATAATCTTTTTTTTTTCAAACAAATTCATAAGACTTTAATGGAAAATGAAGTTCTCATCAAATTATTTTAAAAAAACTGTCCTTTATTGAAACTCCCATCTCAAAGAGAGTTTCTAGAAAATCCAAATTGAACCCCTAATCCACATTAAATCCAACGAAGATACTTTTAACTGAATTACAAAATTAAAATAAGAAGGTACTAGCGCCGGATTTCATTCAAAATTAGGGCCAGATTTTTCTACAGAAAGGGGTTGCGCAACAAGCCTTAAGGTTGTATAGAATTGAGCGGATTTTGTTTGGGATGAACAAAAAAAAACAGTTTTTCACCAATATATTTGGTTTTTATCAACCGATTTTTTTTTATTTTGAGTGTTTTCAAGCTTTAATTATGACGATATTTCATCTTAAGAACGAATTTCGATTAAATTTGTCATAAAACAGTTATTAAGCTTTCAAAACAGGTATATAAACGTCAATTAACGACTATTCATGTAATTTTTGTAATTGACCCATCAGAAGCTAGTTTTCGAGACTCAATATCTTTTATTGACCTTAACACTTTTGAAATGGGACTCAGGGATAAATTATTTTTAATAACGAAAGCTTCGTTACTGACTAATGAAAATAAATCACCCGACAGGGACTCCAGAAATTAGTGGAAAACTGGGTTTTCATGTTTCTACGAAGCAAAATTTCTCATAATTCCATACAAATTTTAAGGGCTCATTGCGCTATCTATTTCCGAGGTCCGATTCCCCAAATTTAACAACTTGATTTTGTGCTAGTCCTAGGATCTATTTTAGCTTGTAACTTATAAGATTCTCATAAGTCGGCTGATTTAGGCGCTCTTGTGACCATTATCATAATTTTAAAAGATCAAAGGCTTTTGAAATTATCTTTTATTTTTCCTTTCCTTTGCAATTATATATTGAAAAGATTCAGAAACATATTTCAACGCTTTTACGAATAAATATTTTCTAGTATGTATTAGTTTTTTTTTTTCTAAATAATATTCACATGATCGCACATGGATCGATTTCATCACCAAATCACAATATTTTATGAGATTTTAAGCATTTTAAGTATTTAAATTAATATTTATTTTAAGATTATACTTTGTTTTATATCAGCTGACCATAAAATTTCGTGACGTCAAAACGCTTTGCTAAACCGTGCTTAAACAAAAATTGCGCGTTGTGCGTCACGAAACTGAATTTCTCTGCAATATCTAAATCAACAATTGTTAAAATCAAAACCAGCGATTTTTTGGGTTTAATGAATCAATACTTTTCTGAAGTTTTCATACAATTTGTTGGAATAGAAGAGCAGAAAAATGCGGTTTTGTAAAAAAACTGAAAAGTGGAAAAAGTAGCGCGTTGTGACGTCACGATTTCTTTGGCTTATATTTCGATAACCAATTGTTTATTAAAAATACGTTTGATTTCAAATTGAAGCGAATTACATTTTGACCTTAGAAGGTATAATTTTTTTCAATGTGCGATATGAACTGTAAAATCTATAAACAATGTACTATAAATTGTTATGCAAACGTTGTGACGTCACGTTGGAATGGGTCTAATATATTTTTGTTATTGTTGTTGTATTTGAATTTATCGCCGCGAATGTTTGCTCTTGGATTTTATCTACTTTTTTCGGCGAATTTTAATATTCAATAAACAAAATTTACCAGTTGTTCTGACGTTCTAAAGCAGATTCAAAAATCAAATCTTGAAGCCAGAATCAATGAATGTAGAATGAAGAGAAACTTCTGAGCTCAGGCAGGATATATTATCAGAAGGAGGATTAAAGATTATACTACAAAATAGCAAAGCAAGTAAAGAAAAATTAAAAAGATTCCTGAAATTACAGTGATATTTGAAAAATTGTTAAACTGTAAACTAAAACTAGAGGGTGAAAACACTTGGTTAATATCTCTTTAAATAAACGATGCAAAAAAAAATATTTGAATTTAGTAAATATTTATACTCAAAATTCAGATTGGGATTCAACTCGTTAATGAATTTTAAAACATCTCTTCAGTAAACACTAAAATTATATTTTCTTTAAACATTCAATCTTAACATTAATTTCAAGTTTGAAGTAAGATCAAACTAAAAATTAAAATTAAGATTGAATGTTTAAAGAAAATATAATGTAGATGAAATCCAAGAGCATTTTTTGTTATTTTAAAATTCATTTACGAGTTGAATCCCAATCTGAATTTTGAATATAAATATTTACTTAATTCAAATACTTTTTTGTATCGGTTATTTAAAAAGGTATTAACCAAGTGTTTTCACCCTCTAGTTTTAGTTTACAGTTTTACAATGTTTCAAATATCACTGTATAATTCACTTAATTTCAGGAATCTTTTTAATTTTCTTCACTTGCTTTGCTATTTTGTAGTGTAATCTTTAATCCTCCTTCTGATAAAATATCCTGCCTGAGTTCAGAAGATTTTCTTCATTCTACATTTATTGATTCTGGCTTCAAGATTTGGTTTTTGAATCTGCTCAGAATTTTATGTTGGTTGAAAAACAATTAAATAAATGAATCACAGATTACAGATCACTTATTACAGTTCAGGATTTCAAATATAAACTTAAATGTGAAATTTTTTCAGAGTTATCAATCAAAATTTTTTAAATTCAATATTAAAGTTCAGGGTTTCAATCGGGATGCATCATTCCAATTAATTTTTTTTAATCCGACCGTCAATCTGAATTCAAATATAAATTTTGAAAGCTGTATCTGGGTCTGTGTTTTCAACTTTAGATCGCCCTATTTAAGCTTAATTAGCTTTTGAGATTCGTCATCAGTTCTGAGTCAAGATTGTTCTTCTTGGATAACCACACCCGATCATCCAAGTTTGTTGGAGAATTTGAAACGTTATGTGTAGAGTAGAATTCTTCCTTTTTTTCCTGACCCTTTAAGGGGGGAGGGGTTAAACATTTGTTACGATTGTAGATTTTGGTGATGTCATTTGTTTCGGATAAGTTCTGTGCTTAAAATTGAAAACACATGACAAACATTATCATTTTGATTTTTATTTAAAAATTTTAAGTACATGTCGTTTAGTATAAATTAAGGTGATTTTTGTTGAGTTTATCATGGGTTTTGACCAAATTTGCCCGAATTTTGCCCGTATTTTTAGTCGACAATTTTGAATTCAAATGCCCGGGTTTTGCCAGGTTTTTGTATATAATAGCCCGATTTTGTTCGACCCGGATACGTGCTTAAAAAATTCTGGAGCTCTTAGTATAAAGTTATTTTAAAATTTTATTATCTTTTTAGTAACAGTTGTATCGTGAAATGGATACATGTCTTCATAACAGCTTATAAAGTATCTCATTATATCTGAAAACTGTTCTACTGCTAATCCAGTCTTAAGTAAAAAAAATCTTAGATATATGAATTATGCATCAAATTACTTAGTGTACTTGAAATTTAAGATGTTGTGAAGAATAGCGATTGTGATTTTTAAGTTGTATAATCTTTAAGTATAATCTTCAATATCTAAGTTTTCAATCATTTTGTGATTTTTATTTATGACGGCCGCCATATAATTTTTCAGTTGAGCCTATTTTTGTTATAATTGTCTTCTGATCGATTCAAGTTTACCTATAATTAGTTCCTAACCTTCAGAAAGAAGTTTAAAACACATTGAAAAGTAAAGTTCTTCAGTACCAATAACCTTCTAAAGTCAGTAAAAACAACGCAAATTCCTAAGTAAATCACCCTGTTACACCCGCATATTACCTGCTGTTTTTGCCAAGTTTCACGGTCTTTACGCACGAAATGCAAAGGAACAAGAGGAAAACTTCAACCAATCTGAGCCAGCTTCCGCCACTTTGTACCGAACCGGGCTAATCGATTTTCCTGTTATTTTGCTTTGGAAACTTCTGGAGGCAAACGTCCGTGGTGAGTGAACACCTTCAAATAGGGAGGTAGGAATCTACTTGCTACGTTCCGCGATTTATCCGGGACCAATTAACCTTCAAAGGAACCATGCCCCCCCCCCCCCGCGCCTTCCTACAAAAACCTCATGTTTCCCTTTGCCGTCGATTGGCAAGCCAATTTTACTTTTCTGAGTTCGTTTTTCCTGCTCTTTATTTGGTACTGTTTTGAATTTTCCTCAAGTGTGGTTTGCTTCACCGTTTCGAAAGAGTTTTTCCGAGCCTCTGTACGGAAAATCACGCATCCGCCACCTTGAAGATTGTTTTCCTCTTTTGGTGGAGCGATGATGTGCGGAAAATTTAACGGCTCTAGAAGAGCCATGATGGCCTTGAAACTCCTGAGTATTATATCTACAGCTCGACCCTGGGCGTGACGAAAGAAACGTTCAAGTTTCAGACGATTTTATTTTAGATGGAGCAAAGAACGAGGGGTTCTGATTTGGAAGTAAGGCCAGGTCATTCAACCTTCCGGCAGTAAGGCACTCATGGAAATCTATACTTGACTTTAACAACACTTTAAAAAAAAAATCATTCGTTGTCAAGAAAATCAAGAGGGGAGGTTTGAAAAAAAAGAGAAAAATCTTATCAAAAATTTATTCCTACGAATCTACCTCGTGGCATCTACTATGAGTCAGACTCGTGGATTTCTGGATTTAACTGTAGAATTGTGATAATCGTTTGAAGAGCGAATTCTTTATAATGGATCAGATTTGTGAGTTTTTATGTATGCAACAATAAATTTCATCAAAAGTTGAGCTCTAGGTGACAATAAATGAAGCTTAATTCTGATTTATTCTTAAAAATGCATTTCAATGATATAACCATTCGCAAAAGAGAGTTTTTAAATTCTTGAATCTTAACATATTATTCTAAACTTACTTACTTACTTAATGATCCCGCGCCGATCCTCCGGTGCATAGGGCCGTGGTAAAAGACCTCCACTGTTGACGATCCGGAGCCAGCGTCTTCACCTGGTCCCAGTCAAGATTCTCGTCGACAGTTCGGATTTCAGCGGCTAGGCTTCGCCACCATGAGATTCTGGGTCTGCCTCTTCTTCGATGACCTTCTGGATTCCAATCTAGCGCCTCTCTGCAAATCTCGTTTTCACCTCTTCGCAGCGTGTGCCCAATCCATCTCTACTTACGTTCCCGAATCTCGACTTCTAGCACCTTTTGATGACACCGGCGATGTAGTTCCTCATTCGAGATCCAGTTGCCAGGCCACCAAGCGCGGATGATATTCCACAGGCAGCGGTTTACAAATACTTGCAGTTTTCGCGTCGTCACCGCATATGTGCACCAAGTTTCGCACCCGTACAGCAATACGGATTTGACGTTTGAGTTGAAGATTCGGATTTTCGTTCGTAGAGAGATCTGGCGTGACCGCCAGATGTTTCGGAGACTCACAAACGCAAATCGGGCCTTTCTGATCCGGGTTTCGATGTCTTATCTGGCTACCAAGATACTGGAAGCACTCCACTTTCTCAACTTGTTGCCCAGCTACCATAAAACTGGAGGGATTTCCTGTGTTGATCTCCATCGACTTGGTCTTTCCGACATTGACTTTGAGACCTGCTGCCTTGGAACTTTCGGTGAGGTCGTCGAGTTTGCTCTGCATATCTGGTTGTGTTTGGGCGAGCACAACAATATCGTCAGCCAGGTCAAGGTCGTTCAGTTGCTCCATTGTTGAAGGATTCCACGGCACAGATTCGGTTCGGTGCACAGTCAATCGATCCAATCAGAATCTCATCCATTACGATTAGAAAAAGTAGCGGTGATAGAATACATCCTTGTCTCACTCCAGCAGTTACCGGGATTGGTTCGGACAAGACACCGTCGTGCAAGACCTTGCACGAAAATGCCTCATACTGTGCTTCGATGAGATGGACTAGTTTCTCTTGGACCCCTCGTCGCCTTAGAGCCGCCCAGATGTTTTCATGGTTAAGTCGGTCGAATGCTTTTTCGAAATCAACGAACACCAGCAGAAGAGAGTCCTGGAATTCGTTGATTTGTTCCAGTATGATTCGTAGCGTTGTGATGTGGTCCACACATGATCGTCGAGATCGGAATCCAGCTTGTTGCCGTCGGAGTCTAGCGTCTATTTTCTCCTGGATCCTGTTCAGGATCACTTTGCAGAGTACTTTGAGGGTTGTACAGATCAACGTTATGCCTCGCCAGTTACCGCACTCTGTCAGGTCTCCTTTCTTCGGGACCTTTACGAGGATACCCTGCATCCAGTCGGCCGGGAATGTTGCAGTATCCCAGATGTCAGCGAAAAGACGGTGCAACATTTGTGCTGATAGGGCAGGGTCGGCTTTCAGCATTTCAGCAGGAATGCAATCGATTCCAGGCGCTTTGTTGGATTTCATGTCCTTGATTGCCGCTTCTATTTCAGCCAGCGAGGGCGCTTCCGAGTTGACGCCATTAATGCGACTTACTGTGGGCGCCTCGAGCTGCGGGTTCTGTTGGCCATTGCTATTTGTAACTCGAAAAAGTTGATCAAAATGCTCAGTCCAACGCTTGAGCTGATCTGTTCGATCTGTCAGCAGCTGACCTGCTCGGTTTTTCA
>NC_073692.1:43016760-43052885 GCF_029784155.1 Uranotaenia lowii
GGCATGGCCGTTCAAAGCTTCTGTGACACTTTAGATGCAGCCAATCAAACCTCTAATTTTTCGAATCCGTCGTTGCTCTCCGAACTAGTGGACCGTTTGCCGAGTGAGTATAAGATGCAGTGGGGATCTTATATTAAAATTTATCAAGAAGTTAACTTAAAACATTTTGCGGAATTCATGTCTGAACTCATGGATTCAGCCAGGCGGGTCACTTCCTACACCGGAAATTCGAACCGAATGGAGGACCGGAGCAAACCAAAACGGGGAGCGCTTCACATACACGCAGAAGACAATCCAGAAGTGGAAACGGGAGAACGTAGGTGCAGTGTATGCAGTCAAAACCACCGCCTTAAGGAGTGCGACAACTTCAAGCGTCTCAGCGTTGACGAACGGGAGAAGCTGTGCCGAAACTGCTTAAATTTTCATGGAAATCGTTCCTGTCGTATAAATGGGCAATGTAACGTGGACGGTTGTAAGATCCGCCACCACCCGCTTCTTCACCTCGTCCGTGGTCAGCAGATCCAGCCTGTTTCCAGTGTTGCAACAAGTCAACCGTCGAATTCAAACGATCGTAGTCCACCTGTTTCTCCATCTAACGCTGCTTACGACAATCACGTCCATCGTAGCTATTCGCAACTGTGTCTCTTCCGAATCGTACCGATAGTTATTTATGGGAGTGAAAACCGTAAAATAGAATCCTTTGCTTTTCTGGATGATGGATCTTCACTTACACTCGTAGAGGAGGACCTGATCCGGGAGCTTGGAATACAGGGAGAGCCGCAAACGCTCTGCCTTAGGTGGACAGGAAACATGACACGCATCGAAAAGGCCTCCGAGATAGTGGAACTCAACATTTCGGGGATTAATCGTTCTCGTTTCAAACTCCGGGACGTTCGTACTGTGAAAGCCTTAACACTTTCGCAACAAACTCTGAATTATCAAGATTTATCCGATTCGTTCCCTCACCTACGAGGTCTTCCTATCTCAAGTTACTACAACGTTGTACCCCGAATCCTGATTGGGCTGAATAATCTACGCTTGACGGTTCCGCTCTCTATAAAAGAAGGTGGGCCAAATGAACCCGTTGCCGCTAATACCAGGTTGGGATGGTGTGTCTACGGAGGATCCACGGGATCATCGTTATCTGTAAACATACACAGCAACGGATGCTCGTGCGATGAGGCGCTGGACACAACTGTACGCAATTACTTTGCCTTGGAAGATGTCGGAGTTTCTGGTTGCCCGCAGGTAGAATCGCAAAGCGATAAACGTTCTAAGCAGATCCTGGAGGAAACTACAGTACGTCAGAATAATCGGTTTCAAACCGGACTTTTGTGGCGATTCGACCACTATGAGTTTCCCGATAGTCGACGCATGGCCGAGAAGCGGTACGAATGCTTAGAACGAAAGTTGAAAAGAAATCCAAAGATGCTACAAATCGTCAGTAAGCAGATGCAGGAGTATCAAGAAAAAGGATACGCACGACTTGCTTCTAAAGAAGAGCTACAAAAGGCGGATTCTCGAAAAGTGTGGTATCTTCCATTAAATGTAGTGATCAATCCAAAAAAGCCAGACAAAATTCGAATGGTGTGGGACGCAGCCGCGACGGTCGGTGGCGTGTCTCTGAATACCATGTTGATGAAAGGTCCAGATCAGCTCAACAAATTGCCATGGGTGCTCTTTCGATTCCGGCAATTCGCAGTGGCAGTTTCGGGAGACATAGCGGAAATGTTCCACCAAATACGGATACGCCCGGAAGACCAGCAAGCACAAAGATTCTTGTGGAGAACTGATCCATCTAAGGAACCTGACGTTTTCATCATGCAAGTAGCCACCTTCGGTGCTACATGCTCTCCTGCATCAGCACATTTTGTGAAAAACAGAAATGCATTAGAATACAGAGATATTTTTCCCCGAGCCGTAGAAGAAATACTTGAGTGTCACTATATGGACGATTACTTAGGCAGTTTTGGAAGTGAGGAAGAAACAGAAAAAATTGCGAAGCAGGTTAGAACTGTACATTCTTATGGTGGATTTAATATCCGTGGGTGGCGTTCGAACAGCCAGAAAGTTCTGGAAGGTATGGGGGAATCAACAATTGCAGATCCTAGATCGTTGAATCTGGAACACACCGACGTAGAAAGAGTGTTAGGTATGCACTGGCTTCCGAGGGAGGATTCCTTGGCGTATTCCACGAGTTTTCAACCAGAATTAAGTGAACTAATAGCGAGCAAGCGACGTCCAACGAAGCGGCAGGTACTCAGATGCCTTATGAGCATTTTTGATCCGCTAGGTTTGTTAGCAGCCTTTGTGGTTCAGGGAAAGGTGTTACTTCAAGATATCTGGCGAGCTGGAACCCTGTGGGACGAGGAAATCAATGATCGAGCTTACGGAAAATGGACCACTTGGATTGAACAATTCCCTCTCATTGCTGAACTTCGTATTCCTAGGTGTTATTACCTCGGTGCAAACAACAACACATATCGACACCTGGAACTTCATTTATTTGCAGATGCTAGCGAAGATGCATACGCAGCAGTTGCCTACTTTCGCATCCCGAATCCAGCCGGTGGTTTCCGAATCTCCCTTGTTGCAGCCAAGACGAAAGTAGCCCCTCTACGCCATTGGTCGATACCTCGTTTAGAGTTGCAGTCTGCAGTTTTAGCGGCGAGATTAGAAACATTTATCAAAGCAGGTCATAAACTTCGCATCGAACGCATAGTATTCTGGTCGGACTCAAGCACTGTTTTGGCGTGGATACGCTCAGACCATCGACGCTACTCGCAATTTGTAGCCTGTCGAGTATCGGAGATATTGTCAACAACCACCATTGCAGACTGGCGATGGGTACCTACGAAGCTGAATGTAGCAGACCTGGCCACGAAATGGGGACAAGGTGGTCAACTCGATGTGAACGGTTCCTGGTTTCACGGTCCACTGTTCTTAACAATGTCGGAAGAAAATTGGCCGATACAAAAATCCATCCAAACAACGGATTTGGAACAAAAGACGTGCAACGAGCATCAAAGTGTTTTCATCCCCGAACCAATGATCGATCCAACCAGATTTTCTAGATGGGAACGTATGAGGAGAGCAATGGCATATAGTTTTCGCTTCGTCCACAACTGTCGAAACCCTCGAGCGAAATCTAACAGCTTGTATCTCAAACAGGAAGAGTTACTGCGAGCTGAAAACTACTTGTTCCAAACCGCACAGTGGTCTGCCTTTGCAGATGAAATTTGTACAATAATGTGCCATCGTCCGAAAGCAGAAGGGATGCATGTCCCTACGGATAAGAAAAGTAAACTCTACCAGCTGTCACCTTATCTAGATGAGAATAACGTGCTACGCGTCGACGGACGCATCGGCGCTGCTGCTAACGCGAGTGAAAATTTGAAATTTCCTGTAATCCTACCTAAGAAACATCCAATAACCAACCTGTTTATCGACTTCTACCACCGTAAATATCAACACGCCAACTTTGAGACAGTTGTCAATGAGCTGCGTCAAGTCACACACATTCCCCAGGCTCGGTCGCAGGTTAAGCATATAGTAAAACAGTGCCAATATTGTAAGGTGTACAAAGCACGACCACAAGTACCAAGAATGGCCCCTCTACCTGCAGCTAGGCTCGCATCTTACACGCGACCGTTCACTTACGTCGGTCTAGATCTCTTCGGACCCATTCTGGTCAAAGTGGGTAGAACAACAGTTAAACGATGGATCGCTCTCTTCACGTGCTTAACTGTTCGCGCCATTCACGTGGAAGTAGTGTTTAGTCTGAGTACAGAGGCCTGTATTATGGCTATTCGACGATTCACAGGACGGCGAGGATTCCCACAAGAGTTCTACTCAGACAACGGCACGAATTTCCGTGGAGCAAACAATGTGCTACAAGAGCAGGTTCGTAAAATCGAAGAGGGTCTTGCATCAACTTTCACTAACACTACTACAAAATGGATTTTTATTCCTCCCGGCACACCTCATATGGGCGGCGCATGGGAACGAATGGTGCGCTCTGTGAAAACCGCAATGGAATCCAGCCTGGCATCTGGGCGCAAGTTAGATGATGAAGGCCTCTGGACGTTGGCAGTAGAATCTGAAAGTATCGTGAATTCTAGACCACTTACATATCTACCGTTGGAAGCAGAGGAAAGTGAAGCGCTCACCCCGAACCATCTGCTGCTTGGAAGTTCCAGTGGTGTAAAGCAGCCTTCTATTTTGCCACTAGACGAAGTATTGGTGCTAAAAAATTGTTGGAACAAGGTCCAACACCAAGCGGACATGTTTTGGCGTCGATGGGTCCGCGAATATCTACCGGAATTGACTAGACGCACCAAATGGCTAGGCGAAACAAGACCAATATGTGTTGGGGACTTAGTAATCATCGTTGACGAGGCAAAACGAAACGTTTGGGTGCGTGGCAAGATTAATGAAGTGATCCAAGGGCAAGATGGGCGTATTCGAAAAGCAATCGTTCAAACTCATAGAGGGCTCATTAGGCAATCGGTGTCGAAATTAGCAGTACTTGATGTTGCTGCAAGAAGTAATCCAAGATCAGACTGACCAGGGTTACCGGGGGGAGGATGTTGGCAACTGGGAGCACTGCTAACACAGCAGCGGCGCTTAGTCGTCGCTGACAACTGACAGTTCCGTGATTTGGTGCAGACGTTCATTCCAGTCCAGCAGTCGAACCGGAAATAAAGTTTAAGTGCTTACTAGCCAAGTCGGTCTAATCCTAATGTGCTTAAGCTAAAATACTCCTATTGAACTAAGAGTGAAATACTCAATTCGGCGTAGACTGAAGGATTTAAGTCGAAACAGATTATACTTTGAGGTTAGTTGATCCGTCACATGCAAACACGGTTAGTGAAAATCCGGCTATATCTTTACAGCTTTTAGCCAAGTATCCAGATTAATAACCCTTCCGGTTGTTGGGAAACAATTACATTGGTAGCAACACCGTTTATGTAAGTCACTTTTCTAGTTATATCTAAATTGAAAAACTCCTAATTGTACTTAAAATAAATTACAGTTTGAAGCTGTATTCAACTGCTATCAAAGCGGCGTTTTTTCTCCTCCCACAACCCGGAACAGGTGGAAAATTTAAGTTTAGCCATAAAGTAAGCTGGAGGTGTAAAGATTTAAATTCGGAAACATAACACTGCAGGTCCTGATGGTGAGTAGCATATATTGCAGTCCTTTTTAAGATAATTAATTGGGCTTAAAATACTTCAGGTACCAGCTCCAGGCGGCGGCTCAAGCAGCAGAATAGCACCCGTGCCTTCTACCTCCTTTTCAGAGGAAGTACAAAATCGCTTACTCTGGCCGATCCGCTATCCAAGCTGGTATTGCTGGAGGAGTTGCCGTTGTCGGATGAACAGCCTTACATCGAAGCGTTCCTTGTTCCGTTGGGTGTCAGGCCAACCCGGTACTTGAGAATAGCAACGCATTCGTGACCGGAATCGATCCATGCTAATTTAGTAATTTAAAAATTCTTTTTCATAGCGTTTCCTAAACCAATTTTTTTTTCAGTATCAACGTTTAGACAAAAGCATGCAATTATGTTATATACCTAGCGGTGCTGCTGCCGAGTAATTCGCAGCTAAAATTAAACGAGGAACTCAATCGGGTTGAAAGCAACGAAAGAACGGCCGAAGCTCTAGTCCCGGAAGTAAACAAGCTTCTGAACTTACAAGTACTTTCAGCGCAAGGATTTTCCGAAAAAATAAAACGGTTCTGACCATTGACAAGTTTCCCAACTTTGAAGTATTCGTATGGGCAACATTACCACCACCGAAAGAGACATTAAGGCTGCTCGTTAACCAATTTCGATAAAAAGGAGAGGAACTTGAAACGAAAGCGCCAACAAAATGTTGTTCCCGAGTTTGAGCGAACAGGCTCCGCACATTCAACATTATGTCATTCATCTAGTGCAGTGGTTTTCAAAGTGGTCCCTACCGCCCCCTTGGGGGCGATGAGAGCTTCCAGGGGGGCGGTGAGCTCAATGTTGAAATTTGGGGGGCGTTGGAAAGGCTCAGGGGGGGGCGGTGAGGTCGTAATCCACATTTACACAAATTACGAAACAACATAGATTTGGAATAACAACGAGTAAGTTCGATGCAAAAAGTGAAATTACGTTACAAAACTAGACATCAGGATGAAGACTAAAATATTTATGATTTCACAGAGCTGCAAGCAAACTTTTTGTTCTCGTATCTCAATAATTATTTTTTAAATGTAACTAAAAGATTTTTTTTAATTGTCACTGATTTTGTATGGGTTATACTAAAACAAGAATAATTTTAGATGGCAATGCTTGATAATCTTTAAAATGTATTGTCTCCAAAAATCTGATAAACAGAAAATACATTTGAAAAAAAAACTGTATTCAAAGACGATATCTGTGATTTAGTGATGGATTTTTTTTAAAGAAATTGTGTAAGAACTATTTTAGATTAGAGAATTTTTATTTTAAGTTCTTATTTGTTCATCTCTATTTCTTTTGATGCAAAAAAAAACAACAATTGTGCCATTTGCCATGGATAAACTTTTAATCTTTTCGGTTATCACGAACATTGCCTGGATTTAGTTATTAGAATCTTTTTTAAACTTTAAGACCCGTGAATGCTGCTTTGAACTTTGAATAGCTTTGAACAGGACTCAAATTCAGATATCGAGAAATAATACTTTTCTCACGTTATTTTACCGGCTTTACAGTATTCGTATTCAATAACGCAATTTAGTTTTCAACACTAAAGCAAATTAATGGTAAATAGAAAATTTTTTTTACCAATATTTAAATATATGATTTGATATCAAACTTATTAATCAGTTTAAATAAGTGTCCAGGAAACTTTACAAAGAATTAAGTGTTTACTGGAGATCGAAGCAATATGAGGCCCTTGGAACCAAATGGGTATACGTTAAGGTAGCCAGATTGCCCGGATATTTATTGGAAAAATCGTCAAAAGTTCGATCCGGCCCGGTTGCTCGAAATTATTCCCTTCATTTGCCGAAACAAACTAAATAAAATCAAATTGTGTTTTTGACATTTTTATTTTTGCTTTCAAATAGAATTTTTTCGAGCAAATTTTAAGGAAATAACCATGAAAAGTTTTCTGGAAGCCTGAATAAAGACTGCTGATAAATGATGACGAAAAAATTTTTTTTCAAGTTTTTTTTTATTGATTTTTTGTTATGAAATTCCTGGGTGAGAAAATTTACCTGGATATTATCCGGGTTTTTGGTCGACAATTTTGAAATCAAATGCCCTAATTTTGTCAGGTTCTTAGATAAAATATCTCGGATTTGTCCAGCTCGAGTACGTGCTAAAAGCGAATAAAAGCAAATTTCGAGAAAACACGCTTTTAATTTGTCATGTTTACCAATTTTCCATATATTTAAAAAAAATGCTCTTTACTTTCGAAAAAAATAGTATGAAAGAAAAATTCTAAAAATCTGAAAAATCATGAAATATAGTTCGAAATATAAGAATCGATTGACATTATTAAATCAAAATCGACCATTTTCACACTTATGCTACCCTTTTGGCTCTGAGGGCCTCATATAAATTTAAATGAATTTTTAGTTAAGCCTTACAACAACATCAAGTCAAAAGCTAATAGCTTTTTAACTATCCAAATTTTCATTTTTTCAATAGATTTTCTGAAAATTTGCTTAGGGGGGCGTTGAGCTCGAAAATTTTGCAAAAGGGGAAGGTGAGTGAAAAAAGTTTGAAAACCACTGATCTAGTGGAATAGCAGCCGACGACACAGCTACCGTCAATGACGAGGTGATAATTTTGTTTGGTTTAATATGTTTTATATTGATGACTTTATTTAAATTTTAGGTTGAATAAAAGCTTCGGAAGAAGGAAGAATAAACTCCAACGAACGTATCGGAATAAACTGCACCACGAGATCCACTTCCAGCTGTGGAAGATTCAATCACTTCCCTGGGATTTCGAGGTTCAGTCTTCTTTAAATGTAATTGACAACAGCAGCCGAAAACGATTCCAACAGTACCTACAGTTTCAACGCCGAGTTGGATTTGAACTTAAATGAAATCGAAGGTGGTAGCAGCGAAGAAAAAAGTGTTCCCCAGAACTGCGGAAAAGAGACCGGCTTCAATTGCACTCTTGAGCTTCGAGATTCCATTTTTTGGTTTGGAAGTTCCATTTCATCTGTTGGCTTAGAAGTTGCATGTGTATGTACTTAAATGTAAATGTATCAATACTATTTTAATTTATTTGTTTTGTTCAAGGTTGCTCATAATGTCTCTGGATCAGCAGAATCGGACAAACGGAGGTTTCTGCCCGAGACCTGAAGCTTGTGATATTGTGAAGAATGTCCTACTGTTCTATTAGACATCGGACCTAGAGTAAAGCTTGATGTCATCATCTTCGACCCTCTCACCAAGCGGATTGAACTTGTTCAACATTGATCCATTTCATTTGGCACGCGTGATTTGCTGACTCCAGTAGGCCAAAAATATGAGGCGAAACATTCGTTTGCACCACGGTAAACAGAACAAGGAATCATCAATTCAAAATTGCATCGGCTTCATGATGATTGCCTATAACTTCAAGTTCATTTAAAGGAATGGAGTTATCCATTGGTTTCGTAATTCAAGGTTGCTCTGCTTATCGACAAATCGGTCTAACGAAGGTTTCCCCCCTCGAGAGATCTGAGTCCGCGGGCACTATACTGCTCTTGGTGATAAAATTTGTAAGTTTTAAAATCTCATGCTTTTTGTGTTCAATTTTTTTTTAATGTTAGCTTTTGGTGTGGCTGGATTAGCTTGCCGAAAGCTTCTTTATCAAGATAGGATATTTATTAATAATTAATGATGAATCGGGAATTTTTATTTTGAATTTAAAATAATAATGGTACATAATTCCGATTAGATGACTGAAAACTGTTTTGTTTTCTTATCCAAATTAGTTGTTTACCAGAATTTAATTATGAAATTTATTTATTTTCATGTCAATTTCTAGTTTCTTTTTGTTTTCTCTAGGTGAAAGCAGCAGCATCTGGTTCTCGGAACTGGCATATGGCAAAATACGAGTAATTGGTAACGACGATGGACATCCAAATTTTCCAGAAGAAACCATAACTGGGAATTATTCTGGATTCATCATTTGTTACAATGGGAGGTGCTGTAAGCTACTGACAACAATGATATTGGAATCACAAAAGAAGAACCATCGTTGACAATTCCATTCCGATGAGCAATCGCTGCTCCGATAAAATATTAGAAGCTGCAACGCAGAAGGATGAGGAATCTACGGCGGCTTTTTAAATGCGGAATGCGGTAGAATGAAATTAAGACGAAAGACTA
This sequence comes from Uranotaenia lowii, assembly GCF_029784155.1. Taxonomy (NCBI): domain Eukaryota; kingdom Metazoa; phylum Arthropoda; class Insecta; order Diptera; family Culicidae; genus Uranotaenia; species Uranotaenia lowii. Next base: position 43,026,103 of record NC_073692.1, read on the forward strand.
ATTCTAAGGAAAAATTGTGATCAATTCTGGATTGTCTTATTTTGGTTAATAATAAAATCAATGAAAAAATATAACCCGAATTGTCTATTCATTTTGCATTTCATCTTCAAATGATTTTGGAAAGATACACTATATCGTCAAAATATTGGCGAATAACGATTAACTGAAGATAACATGTATCATACCAGTTCGATTTTCAATCCAGGAAAGTCTAGAAAAAAGCAAAAAAAAAATGAATGGTTACTCTACTTAACGACCCGTTCGCTGTATCGTAAAGTGCGTCCAAACGATTCCATTTCATGGAAAAAAGACTACCTTAATCGTACATCAATAATCCAAAACTATAAAGCTAATCTTTCGTGTGTCTTAGGAAGAGGATAATGGAAATCGTTATTGTATAATACTGATCTATGCGGGATGGTAAAACGACTATAATCGAAACAAAAAAAAAATGTATAAGCATATGTTAATCCTTTGAATTCTACAAACGGACCTAGATTATTTTGTTATTGCTTTGTTTGATGAATCTACGCCTCACCGTTTAGTGCAATCATGATCAAAAATGATGAAAAAAAAAACCTCGACCAGGAATCGAACTCGAGCCTACTGATTACCTCTCCGACATCTTACCAATGGGCCAAATCGTTAGACGATACAAGTCAAGCTGTAGCTCTATTACTCAGTTGACTTCATCGAGTCGAATTTGCTGCAAGAATCCCTGGCAGAAAACTTATGCCTTCATTAATGGTGCTCATACTGCCTCGGGGGGTTTCTCATTATGCCTCTACAGTGACTGGTTTTCAGCTTTCGGCAAAAAATTTTTAAATGCATTTTTAAACGTTTTTAACTACTTTTTCAAGTTTCATCCAATTAGGCAATAGACTATTTAAGTGTCTGAACACGAAACAATGATGGAATTCACATATTACAGCTGTTCTCTATGGTTAAATAAGCGTTTTCCTTAAGGTGGCCATTATGCCCCCATCTCCCCTATTATTTTTTTAATTTTTGGCATAACAACGAATTATGAAATTCAACGTAAAATTTTTAGGACTAGGAATGGTCAATCTTGGATTGATCTTTTGAAAATCGATCCTTTCAACTCATATTTCCAATTTCTGGATCGGTTATTTGGCATAAAAAAATCGATTAGATCGGTTCATTTTTTATTCGATTTTCGATCCTTTGGATTCTTTTCCACGCTGAGCCGAATTGTTTAGATCCAAATTTTAATTATCGATTCGATATTCTAGAGTGCCATTTATTGGGCATTCAGTCGATTTTGATACTTAAAATTAAAAAGGTGTTTTCTGAAATTTTCCAATACATTGAGTTCCTAAGCATTTCACTCATTTTAGTGGGTTGTGCCAACGTAAGAACTATTAACTACACAAATAACACACGATGTATTACAGGACACGACACTTAACGCCGTGTAATGAAAAAAAGGAACTAAAATTACCTTTTTGTCGACCGGTTTCGGGCTCGATGTTGCCCATCTACAAGACGATGTCGGACAGGTTACATTATCTTTCCTTCTATATAATAGCAAAAAGTTCTATTTCTTGGTAAAAATCGATAAGATATCGACTCTAAAGCTTCGATTTTTTAGGTGGATCGATCCTACGACCGTCCATCTGAATCGATCTTGGAGATCGATCTTTTCCTGAAGATCGAACAATCCTAGTAAGGATCCATTCCACGCGCTTGTACCGCTCAAAAGTGATTTAAATTCGTTCGCGTATCAAAAAATCTCAAACTTGTCTATAATTTTTACACATGATTTACATGATTTTGAAAATCATTTTTTTAGTTGTAAAACGTGGTTAATTTGACAACTTTTACAAAACAATTAATTCAAATAAATGGATGAATTAGTTTTGGATTTTTTTTTGGTACGTTTTGAAGCCAAAAAACACTGCTTTATTTTGTACAAAAAAGAATTTGTTTATATCCAATGTAGTTGTTTTGAGAAGCGAACAAAAACAGTCGCAAATGAGTGAATTCACGTCACAAAAAAAGGAAACTTTTTAATTTTACGAGAAAACTTTGACATTTTCTGACAAAATAAAATGAGATCTTCTTTGAAAATGATAAGACAATTCTAAAACACTAGACTTCGTAGAAATCGGTTGGAATCTATCTGAGTTACAACAGCGCGAATGAGTGAATTCACGTCACAAAATTTATTTTTTGTGAAATTTTATATTGAAAAAATGCTCTGAAAGCTGTTTTGACCCTCCAGATGGTCGGATTTTACAGGCTCTAAATAATGGTTCAGTATAACTATATATTTTGTGACGTGAATTCAGTCATCTACCCTGTTCTGTTTTAACTAAGTGAATTCACGTCACAACTTCAAATCAGCATAACTTCGTTCGTTTTTGTTTTATCGAAAAGCTTTGTATAGCAAATTGTAGGTAATTGTTTTTTTACAACTCATTCGAAGACATCGATATTCTATTTTCACAGAGAGAACAGGAAATCAAAGTTGTATGTACTAAAGTAAAAAATGGTCAATTCTAGCGTGAATTCTTCTCGATTGAATACCAACGAACAAAGTTATGCTTACTTGAAGTTGTGACGTGAATTCACTCAGTTCAAACAGAACAGGGAAGATGACTGAATTCACTCATTCGCGCTGTCGTAACTCAGCTAGATTTCAACCGATTCCTATGAATTTTTGAGTTTTAGAATTGTCTTATCATTTTCAAACAAAATCTCATTTTTTTATTTAAAAAAATGTCATAGTTTTCTCGTAAAATTAAAAAGTTTCCTTTTTTGTGACGTGAATTCATTCATTTGCGACTGTTTTTGTTCGCTTTTCAAACCAACTACGTTGGATATAAACAAATTCTTTTTTCTACAAAATGAAGCCGTGTTTTTTGGCTTCGAAACATACTAAAAATATTTCCAAAAAAAATCATCCATATATTGAAATTATTGATTTTGTAAAAGTTTTCAACATAACCACTTTTTCCAACAAAAAAAAATTGATTTTCAAAATCATCTAATACATGTGTAAAAAAACTTTTTTCTTTTTTTTCCGTTTCTTTTGTGTGATTTGAATTATCAAAATTATAGACAATTTTGAGATTTTTTGATACGCAAACGAATAAAAATCACTTTTTAGCCGTACAAGCGCGTTGAATGTGTCTTATGATCTTAGTTTTGTCATGCTTTTCCACATGGAAAAGGAATTTTCCATAAATTATCAATAAAGCACTCAAACTTAACCAATTTGCAAATAATAGTTTTTGGAGAATCGTGGACCACATAATGTGGGGTATCTTCAGCCTTCTATATTTTGGTTTTTTTATACACGTGCATAATAGAATGCCCCTAATGACCCAACTTTTGAAAAAAAACTATACGCTGCAGGCTAAAATTGATCCTAAACCTAGTAAAGGTCTCATGCCAAATTTGGGACAGATCGGATCACGAGAAGGGGTCGCTCAACGAGTCTGAAGTTTGTTTGGGATTTTCAGACATTTTGCCTATTTCTTTTGAATATGAGTTTTCTTAAAGCCTAAAATATGACAAATATTTCATTCCAAGACTTCATTTCGATTCGAGTCAAGAAAAAATAGTTAAGAGGCTTCGTAAATGGGCTAGCTGTTTAAAGGGTGGTATTCATCACTATTAATTTGGCCCTGCGTCGAACATTTTAACGCAGCATTAACAGTGATGAATATCACCCTTAAAAAAGCTAGCCCATTTACGAAACCTATTAAGTTTTTTTTCTTAAGAAAATTCGTATAAAAAAGAAATCGGCCGAATGGGATCAAAGTTCTTGATTAAAATCTGGATTTTCATGTACCTACCGAAAAAAATGTCTGAAATTCCCATACAAATTTCAGTCTCGTTGACCGACCCCTCGGGAACTCGGGAAGATAATTTACCAAAATACAAAAAAAATGCCTAATGATACGTTAGAAATGTAGAAAACCATAACATTTATCTTTTTCATTTTATCTTTTGTAATAAAGAAGTTATGGATCACAGAAAAAAAGTGATGAACGTTCAAAGGTAGTTAAAACAAATTTTACCATCTTTTAATTTTCCGTGTAAGATTGATCAGATACTGAACTGAATCCGAACTTTACCATACCACATTTGAAAAGTATCGGTAAATTCTTCGGAATCAGTTCATTATTTACAGAAAAGCCATTTCACGGAATAAATACAGTGCCGGCCCTACATTTATTGAATTTTAATCCAATCGCATCGATTGACCGTACCGTTTATGATTTGTTTTCATCATCCAATTTACGGGTATCATTTTATTCCATAAATGTCGACTCGAATCATCGTGGGCGTACCATTTTCCCTGGCTGGGAAATCCGGATTGCATCGTTCTCGTCATAAACGACTGCTGAAATTGCGGGGCAAAAGGAACGAGAAACGTCGTCGTCGTCGGAGCGTGGACGTTTGCCTAGCGCACATCAAAAACAAGCAAATTTTCCCAGAAGAGAAGGACCTTCTTGTCTGGCAGTCGATGAGCTCGTTGGTTGTGCACAAATATGGCATAGTTGAATAACAGTAAACAGACCGTTTCAATGAGGGCCAAGCCCCGGTCGCCCGGAGTGGAAAAGAAACGGATAGGGAAAAAAAACGTTCCACTCCTCAGCTACGATGGTCTTGCTCCGGCCCAACAAAATCCAACCAGAACCAACGCAGTCGAAGTCCTTTCTGCACCTCGAGGAGATTCGAGTTAGTATAGGCAAGGACGCCCGGTTGGGGCAACGAGAGGGGCAAAACGTACGAGTGGAGCCAAAATAGGTTGACATGTTTATATTCCTTTCGCCGTACTTCCAGGCTTTGGGTCCATCCATGCACACACCGTTTCACAACTGTGTGAATTCAACGTTCCTCCATGCATGGGAGCTGTGAGTCAGTCCTTCCCTACCGCGTCTAACGATGGCGCTAGCTAGAAGTATCATTATTAGAGACACAGTCCCTTCCTTCCGTTTCTTTAACTTCCCTGTTCCCATTTTGTTCCATATCTATCGGGCCAGTTTGTAGAGCGACCCCGAAGAACGATAACAGCGATGACGACATGCTGCGTCTAGCTTAATGGGTGCTGTACCGTCGTTTGGGCCTCATTTTCGGGAAGGTTTACAAGAATTTTGCTTTAAGGAGTGGGCTTTCGTGATTTTGGGTAAAAGTTAAAGCTTTGGGATTTAAATTTGGAAACTGTTCAACGATTAGAGACATAGTCCACAAATTTGGATTATTCCGAAAAACTAAAGGCACATTTTGAGTTCTGCTTAATCGATATCTACCGCTTAAACACCTGACCCTTGTTTAAGTTACACTTAGGTTTGAATGGGAAATCTAGATCTTGTCAATAGTTTTTTTTTTTCAGAACAAGTTAATTTGATTTTTTAACTATTTTTATTATTTTTTCTTTTATAACAACTATTTATATCTACAGTAGTTTTCAGAATCCATTTTACATAAAGTCACAAATACAATAAAAATAAAACTCCTGAGCTAAGACTTATAGATTTGAATACTGTCTGTGTTGTTTCGATTTTGATCTTGTACGATTTAAAGCACTCTGTGCTTCCAAGAAGCGTGGAGCAGATGGAATGTTCACTAATCCTGAGTCAGATTCCGTCGATGTTTCGGATCCATCCCTATTAAAGGCTTTAGTTTCCTTGCGATCGCGTTTATTTAGGTCCGAATGTTTTTTTTTCAAAACTGCAGAATCCATCTCTTCAGCTATCGCGCCTGTTCTCTCATGCTCTGGATCAGTTTGTGCCTCCGAAGTTTCCAACTTCCTGCTTCAGCAACGCCCTCCACAAGCAACCAAAAATCCCGTTAAAAAGGTCGAACACAGCGTATTCAGCATAATCAATGTACTGAAGTTCGTTTTATTCAGCCCGAAATGTATGTTCTTATTGAAACTTTGAAGTTCCATTACAGATTTGAACGGCCTTCTTTTCAGCCCACAAGTAAACGTTTAATAAGCAAAAACAAAAAATAATTCTCCTCTCCTCTCTTACTTTGGTCATCAGCCCATGTGGTGCTGCCGGTTTCTCGGCATCCATCTTTATTTCTCCCATCACCTCCCTCAATTGATCTTACTTAATTGCTTTGTTTTTAACTTTTTTCAATACATGCCAGCACGCACGCCAGTTCTGCTATACAATTATTTGATTTGCTTTCTCAAGCAATAGACTGAGCCGATTTGGGGTCATTTTGGCATTTCGTTGAGGAATTTTATAAATTGGCACAAAAATCATCAGCTGGCTCGGTTCCACAGACGAAACAAAAATGATGTTGATTTTTCAATACAAAATATTCAATTTTCCCATACAAACCTAAAAGTTCAAATTTACTCATGTAAACGTTACTTAAAAATTCTGCCAGAAATCATGGATGAGTTTTGGACCAAGACGAAGCTTTTAAGACCCCAGGGTTTGAGAAATTCCAAAATGACCCCAAATTGACTCAGTCTACTCAAGCAATCAAACAACCAGCCAGCAGCAAAGACGCATGTTGATTATTAATAAGAAACATTACGAAACGGCATATAAATCAATCATCCGTTAAAATAATATCGGTTTAAAAAATGGAATTCCATGTTTACAACTGTTAAGCATAAAATTATACAAATTCATGAGTTTATCTTGATATTTAATAGATGAATTGCTTCAACTGACTTTCTATGTGTGATAAATTCGTGGTAAGTAAATACAGTTGGACGAAATTTTATAAAGTCAAAATATTTGCTCTTTTCAAAAACAATCATTTGCGGGTTAGCTTTAAGTTGTTACGAGTTGAAGTTGCAAAATAAATTATACATTTCAACAATTTCCAAGCTCCAAAAAATGATTTATTTATTACTAGCTGACCCGGCAAACTTCGTTAAGCCTTTGAATTTCGCAAAAATAATGAACATGTAAATAAGCAGAAAACAGGTAAATAATTATTTACGCTTATGAAACTGGATTGTTACCTTCAAATGGATTTAATCGACACAGTTTTTTGACTATTTTCGTAATACTTCTGTTATATTATGGTAGTGCCTACCTCCAGGGGCCAAAATTTTCGAAGAAGATTGACTTCCAACAAAACTGGAAAGCGAATATCTTCTGGGATAGAGTTAAAAATCTATTTTCTTCCGTTTTACATTTTTTTTCATTTACAGAGGATCCTTGACACCGATATGTTCAATTTCTATTAACCCCAAGATAAGTGCCAAAAAGTGTTTTGTTGAAATGTGTCGTCATTTTAAGCGGTTTTGATCAACTGTCTTTCCTTTTTCGCCAAAACCATGTTTGAAATTTTCTTTATCGTATAGGTACCAAATTTGTAGAAATGGCACAACACTTTTCATGGTATGAAATTTTGCGATTTTATGCTGCAAATATATAAATATCAACAAATTTTCATATACCATTCTGTTATTCGTTATCTATCATGCATTTGATATGTTCTCTGTATTAGATAATCTCCTCTTAATTTTTAAAATCATCTTTTTTTATATCGACTTTAACTTTATCATATTTATCGGGAAATGGATGCGTAAGCACTGAACAAAGAAAATTAGAGCATTCAATCTATGTGTATGTACATGGAATTTTTATTCATAGCAATTTCACATCAAACGGTTATGAAATCTTTTATTACATTGAGATCTTGAATTCAAACGGTTATGAAATCTTTTTTTACATTGAGATCTTGAATTCAAAATCAGAAATGAAATTCAAAAAAGTCTTTGCAAATATAATTCAGTTTTCATTATCTCTGTTTTGGATCTTGAATCATATTTTCGTCGAAACTAAAATTTTTATTTTCCAAGCTTCTTGTATTTTAAGATGTTATTGAACCAATTATCCATTCTTGATTTCTGATACTGAGTGTTGGATCAAATTATGAATTTTATTTTTACAAAGTCAACCCTATTTATATCCTTAATTTTGTTTAGTTTTTGAGCACCTTAGTATGAAAGGAAAACATTTCCTTGGTTTTCTGATGAAATTCACATAGAATTACAAAGTTAATATCATTCTATTATCGAACTAACTCATTACATTCTTGACGTTTACAAATTAATTTATGGTCGTCTTATTCTATTAATTAAAAATTAGACGTTCTCTTGGTGTTATACCATAAATATTGTTGCGTGTGGACTGTATTTGCGGATGCTTGGGAACTACCACTGATTGGGAAAAATGCCCGCTCCCCTCGTGGGATTGGGCCTCAAGAGACAACCACGCAAGGTTGTCTCATCAGTGGAGGCAGATCATTCCGATGCTGCCTGGCGGCCAAGACTTCTCGATGACCTCGTCCTTACGAGATCGTACTCTTTCGGAAATGGCTCTGAAAAGAGCCGATTAATTTCAGCGGCTGGATTCGGGACGATCAGATGCCGGAGCGAGCACAGAAAACACAAACTTTTAGCACTTCATATTTCTCTCTTTATTTTTCTCTTTACTTATCACTTTCACTTTTCTCTAAGATGTTACAAGTTTGGTGGTTGAATGCGAACTGACTTCAGGCGCATCGAAGAAAGCGCCCTTAAATAGGCTAGCGAGAAGCACACAATCACGTGCTTGCGCTAGATGGAACCTCCTAGAACTTTCTATAGCGAGAGCAGCCGTGTTGCTCATTCCGTTTGGTTCTCTCGCGGTTATTCATCGTCGCTCTCTCTTTCTTCAGTCGACTCGTCGGACTGAACAAATATGAACAGAAGATTCTGTAATGGAATATTTCCGGTCAAGTCCGGGTAAAACCGGGCAATCCAGCTAGCTTTGGGTTAATTAGCTTAAAAAATGTTAAAGTTGCCTTGATGCTGAAGCAAAAATGACAATTTTCGAAAATAGGTATACTCCATGCCGGCTTATTGCGTTCTTTTTTTTCACACCATACGGAAGGTGAACTATTACATCCAAGTATCCATTTTACTGGTGCCACGTGAAAAGTACACTTGCAACGAAAATGGGCGCCAAAACTTCCTATAGAGGGATGGATGCACATCAGTAAGCCTTGATTACTTTTGGCGCCTTCCTACTCTGGGTGATTCGAATGGAAAAAAATGGAAATTGGGTGCCATGACTTTTATTTGATATGAAAAAAACTAAAAATTAATTTTCAAATTCCACAAAACCATTTTCGAAATTATCTCTCCGTTGTGTTATTCTTCACGTGAAGACGAACACAACAAAAAAAATCGCATGCAAATCGGATGATCCAGTGAAGAGTTTTGCCTGTTCGCACATTTCTGTATGGGCTGTCTCTCTACCTGTTTTATATACATAGAAGATATGCCATTTTTTGATGTTCGTTTACATTTTATATTCATGAAATGGCGGACATGTCTCAAAAAAGGCTATTTGAGGAACTTTTTAGAACTTGAAGTTCACAGAAGGCTATTTAAGGAACTTCTTGGAACATGAAGTTCACAGAAGGCTATTTGAGACCTTATTTGTAACTTTTATACTCTGTGGATGCGATTGACATGTCACAAAAAAGGCTATTTGAGAAACTTCTTGGAACTTGAAGTTCACAGAAGGCTATCTAAGACCTAATTTGTAACTTTGATACTGTGTGGTTGTTATTGACATGTCACAAAAAAAGCTATTTGGGGAACTTTTTGGAACTTCAAGTCCATAGAAGGCTATTTTAGGAACCTTTTGTAACTTTCATGCTCACATTCGAGAAAATTCGGTACCAATTCCCTTTGGAACCTTTGTTCAGCGAAATTCGAACTTTGGAGGCACGAGTTTAAGTAGATATGAGACTTTTGGTTGCTTGGGCCTTCATCGTTCCGATTGCACGAAGTATCTGATGTGGTGATATCAATATTTTCTCCTTTAAGAGCCGTCACTAAACAACGACTCGTTCCAGCAACAATGTCACTGTATCGCAGAGCCTGATTATTCAACCACTTTTGAACTGTAACACGCTGTGTACAATTCGCCTTAATGTGGTTTTTGCTTCCACAAACAAAACATTTGTTAACTAGGCCCTCATAAAAACGCGTGCCTGAAAGTTTCTCGCGTGTACTGTCTTTTAAAAGTTTTTCGCTACTAAATTTTAAAGACATTGACGAAGTTGATAAGATGAGCACAGATTTGCAGAACAGATGTTCAATTTGTTTGGAAATAGTTCCGGCTCCGGTAAATTAGAGGGAGATACTGGAAAAACGCAGACTATCAAGGCTGCTGCTCTGATCGTTGTCCCTCCGGTAAATAAGACCCAGAGACTGGAAAGGCGCGAATAGGTAAGACTGCTGATATGATCGTTCCTCCGGTAAATAAAACGGAGCGCCTGTTTAGAAATGACCTTCCAGTGGAAACGATGGATTGGCAAAGGAAGCACAGATTTTCAAGACTGCTGCTGTTGATTGGTTTTTTTTTTTTTAAGGATTAGCCTTCCGGTAAAAAAGACGGATTAAGTTAGGAAGCGCAGATTTTTAAGTCTGTTACAGCTGATTATATATTTTTGAATCGGTCTTCCGGTAGAAAAGAATTGACAAATTTTTAAGGCTGCTGCTATGAATTTTCAAGGTTTAGAAGGTTTCCGGTGATCGAGCCAGAGAAACAAGAAAAGTGCAGATTTTAAAGGCTGCTGCGATCGTTTTTGAGTTAATTCGAATCTGGGAATCGCAGATTTTGGAACTGCTGCTGCGATTGTTTTTTGAATATTCTGATTTTGTTGAAAATCGCAAAAAAAAAAATCGTAATAGGGTAATAACCTAGTTCTCGACAGTTTTGTCAGAGAAACCAAATAAATAAATTAATTACTCAAATTTTTTCATCATGATTATGGTTGGTTTCTTATTTATCTTCACCTTTTTTATTGATCAAAAGTCTGAAAACAAAGTTTTTATTATCTTTTTACTAAAATCTCTCGATGATCTAGTTTTAGACCTCCAATTTTAGTTTTCGACACCAAATGTTTTAGTTTTCGACAAAAAACATTTCCACCTCCTTTGTTTGCAAAGGAATATGAATTAATTCAGAACTTTATCCATCAATTGATTCATTTTATGTGGCTTTTGTTCCAATAATAGGTGATTTTTTGATGGTTTGAAGTCAGTTTTATTTGCTCGATGGCATGAAATGATTTAGAATGCTACTTTTAAATTAACTTAAATCATTTTAATACTCAACATAGGTTAAACTGGGAGAGCAAAATTATATAAATTTGAACATATACAGCTTAAGCAACCAAATAGAATGATAATCCATTTATTAAAAATCTGTCAAAATATAGCTCATGTCGAAATATAGAGTATCTACCCTGTATGTTTCATTGAGAATGGAGGAAAATGGTTTTAAGGATATTATTTTTTCAAATTATATATAGTTTATATTTGATGAATTTTCGTAAAACAATGATGAAGTTCAATAAATTAAAAAAAAAGTCTGTTACTTGGGTATGGAATAAAAATGTGACAAATCACGTAAACTTTGCATCCAGGAAAAAATAACCAGTTGTTACACCAAACCCAGATTTCCCAAGAAAGGATCTTTCTCTTACATCAATTAAAGCAGAAACCCAAACACGGCCAAATAATCACAAAACTAACTAACTTTATGCTCCAGCAAAGCAGCCTCAGGTCTCCGTTGGGAATTCCGGCCGAAGAAGCAAGAAACAGCACGAAGTGCGATGACCTAGGGGAACCGTCTTCATGATAGAGAAGTGAGTGTGGCCTTCACCAGCCACGTCCGGCATTGGCATGGCTATTTCAAAAATCGCACATCAGACCGAGGCAGAAACTCGTTTTCCCCTTAAGCAAGGGAGCGGTGGCTTCGGAACGAAAATGTTGATTGTAGCAAGAGATTTTCCGTTTTCCGGCAGAAGCTCCAACCCAAGTCTAGGGTTGGGAGGGACGGGAAGGTCTTGAAGATTTGGCTCAAGGACGTACCTCCAGTAGTGTGTATGCGAAAAGTAACGTTCTGTGGCTTGTTTACAGCCCTCGTATTGACTGAGAGTCCCCTCTGACTGAGCTAAGTTGGTGTGTTGCAATTTTTCCTTATCGGCCTAGGCGGTTAGTAAACTTTGTCGAGCTTTTCCGGGTGGAGGCGGTAGAGGGAGAAGTTTATTGACAGTGAATGTGGAAAGAAAAATTTGGGACAGGAAGTGAAGATTATCGATCGAAGATTTTCCAACGAAAACTGTGATGGTTTGGTTTGTTTTATTCGGTGTCCAAATAAGGAGCTTCTGGGGAAGGAGGAATACTCCAATGGATGTTTGAATGTGTCAGTTTCAGTTCAGTTTCAGTTCAGTTTCAGTTCAGTTTCAGTTCAGTTTCAGTTCAGTTTCAGTTCAGTTTCAGTTCAGTTTCAATTCAGTTTCAGTTCAGTTTCAGTTCAGTTTCAGTTCAGTTTCAGTTCAGTTTCAGTTCAGTTTCAGTTCAGTTTCAGTTCAGTTTCAGTTCAGTTTCAGTTCAGTTTCAGTTCAGTTTCAGTTCAGTTTCAGTTCAGTTTCAGTTCAGTTTCAGTTCAGTTTCAGTTCAGTTTCAGTTCAGTTTCAGTTCAGTTTGAGTTTGATTAGAGATTCGCTAGCTGATGAAAGCTCTCCGGTAATATAATCATGTTTCAATACTTTTTTGTCGAAATGGATTGGACAATCATGTTTGAGTCCATTCAAGATAATTTTTTCCCCAATTGACGAAGGTCATCTAATCGTCATATTTTCGGTTCACGTACCGTCAGTCTTTCGATACGACAAAAATACCAAGAACCAGAACGGATATGATCTAATTTCCTTAATGATTGAAGCCTAGCGGAATGGCAGTAAAAATATTCTGATGAAACCAGCAGAGGCAGGCACTTATTTATCTGTTAAGGTCCGACGTTATGCTCGCATGACGTCATTTTACGTATTCGGCACCAAAGAACATGGCGTGTCTTTCTTTCCCACCGAGAAGTAATTCCGCTAAAGGGACTCGGGGACAGGGACAAGGACAGGGTGCGTCGTTGACATTTTATGGGACCTATGCCGGAATTGATTGGGGACTTATTGCATCGTCTGTCTTGGCCGCAGAAGTAATCACGATAAATCGATGTTGGAATGATAATGACGATTCCAGTGACGTGAGGTTTTTCTGAAACGTTTCAGGCCCATCGCTCACTCTCTATTAGAGACTTTAATGATGATGAACAAAAATTCTAAAATTATTTTTTTAAGTGATGACGTATAGTTGTTTAAATTTTCAAGTCGTACGAAATTATTGTAGTTCTTTTCTTAGCGAAAGGGTGATGCCAAGATTTTAAAAGAAAGCCATTCTTTATACTCGTTTGGGCAAAGATCTGAACCATTGCTAGCACTTTAACACCGCCATTTGTATTTTATTGTAAAAATAAATGAATAAGAATGGCCGACTGCCGGTTTTCCGCAGATGTTAAATCATACGGCTGTGAGTTTGTCGCGCCGGCCCGGGTCAAAATTAAAACCTTGCCAAAAGTTATGACGACATCCAATGCAACTAATTAATTCTCCTTCAAACAAAGCAGTGCGAAGGGTTTTTTTTCTCTGTCGAAAGGAAGAAAACGGAACCTGATTGCTGTCTACATATTTTAAACCGACCCATACCGAATGATGTCAACACGCTTGAAATTGTTTTCGGGATAATCAAACTAAAACATTGTGTCAGCTATCTTTATGTTCAACTTATTAAATCATGTTTTTTTTTGTTTATTTCTTTTCAGGTAAGTTGGCAATCTGTTGGAGTGGAACAAATCTGTAAGCTATGTTTGAAAATTTTGTTTTCGTATTTCTCTCAAATTGAGCTGAACAAACACAGAGTTTCAACTTCATCAATGTGGAGTCAAATATGTTTAGGTATGCTGACGTGATTTTACGATTCTTACGAATCTCAATTCAGAGATTCACTCAGGCACGCCTGTCGCTCACAAGAATAGATCAATGACTAACTGTTTTGTTTATTTTGCCTAGTGCTGTCAAATGATAAAACGTTGCCATGAAAATTTATTCTTTTTCGTTTGACTTCAGTGTTGATTTTATTTAAATATACAAACTTTATTTCTAGGATGTTTATCCTTCATCTCATCCCTACATTCCTTCTAACCTCTATTTTCAAGAAAAACTTTTTCTTAACTTTTGTTTTTCTCTAAGACAAAATTTAAATTTTTCAAACAAACTTCATCTAAATTTTCTATTCTATTTTTAGCAAAATCTTTTTTTTTTTCCAGCCGGAAAAAACCGAAAACATTCTTAGCAACAGCCATCCCAATCTGTCCTTCCCAGCCGCTCTTTCTTTTTCACCAGAGCCTGAACAATCCGAAAACATTCTCAGCAACAGCCTTCCCAACCTGTGCTTTTCTAGCCGCTCTGTCTTTGATTACCGGAGCCGGAACAATTCGAAAACATTCTTAGCAACATCCTTCTCAATTTGTGCTTTTCCTGCTGTACTGTCTTTGTTTATTAAAGCCGGAACAATTAAATTAACATTCTTAGCAACAGTACAGCCTTCCCAATCTGTTTTTTTTCCAGCCGCGCTGTCTTTATTTACCAGAGCCGTAACGATCCAAAATACATATTTTGCAGAAATCCTTTGAAATAAATGCTTTTCCTGTTGTTCTGTCTTTTTTTACTTGAGCCGGAACAGTTCAATAAACATTCTTAGCAACAGCCTTTCCAATCCGTGCTTTTCCAACCGCTTTGTCTTTGTTAACCAAAGCCGAAACATGAACAAATAATTGTAGCAGCGGCCTTCAAAATTTGCGCTCCTTGAGCGACCAAGGTGACAGTTCCATTTAGCAACAATTCCGGTTGCCCTGGAGTTACTTCCGCGTACTATACGATCAGATTGGGATGTGTATACGTTTCGTTAAGTACCTGCAAATAATTTAGCGGATTTTCAGGTAAGGGGAACAAGTTTTTGCAATCAAACTTATTGGTGCTTATCGTTTGGTAAAACGCCGTATGCGCCAATTCAGAAATGCTTTAGGTCGTAAGTACGTTTTCACAGGTGAGGACTTAACTTACAGTCAATTTAAGTACATCGGAATGTTCTAAGTCCTTTTATATGTTGGATTCCAAATTCTCAGACGGATTCGGGCAACACTCACAAAGTGAGAATTTAAAACGTAATTCGAAACTTCAATAGCGATTTTCTCAAAACACGTCAGGTGGCTCATACGACCTAATCAAAACAAACTCTAGAATTGATCATTTGATTGTTAAAAATATCGTTTGACACTGTAGAAAAGCTTAACAAGGATCTCAAGATAAATTAGTCATAGAAACTGTATATTTTTCTGGTGTTTTAGCATTCTTTACTAGTTGAAAGGAAAAATAGAAATCTTATTTATTTAAAAATGAGTTTTATAACGCAGAGTCATTCGTCATCTGAACATACCGCAGCATGACAACTTTATTTTTTTTTGTTGTCGTTATAATCGATCAATTTTTCCATTAAAATTGAAAAAAAAGCAATTTTTTTTTATATTCTATCAAGAAGCTTTGAAAAAATAATCGAAATTTATACCGATTATTGGAATTTTCATACCGAATACCTATTTTTTCGGGCTTGGAAATACTGATTTCAATGTGGCATCACTGCTCTTAACGGCATGCTGAGCACTGTGAGCGTTTCTAGCGGAAGCTGGAGGAATAAAATTTTGAAAAATGAATTTAGGAAAAACGACCTTTATTAGGCAACTTGGAATGTCTTTCAAAAACTTTGAAAAAGAATCTTAATCAAATCATTCGTGTACTCTCGAATAATAAAATGAAAGCGTCCCTTGGATAAAAACGATCTGCTTCGAAAGCAAACTGAAGGTGACTGTTTTGTTTTTGTTTGTTTTTTTTTTTATTGTTTTATTTGGATTTTTAAGCCTCTTGGGTTTATTCATCACATTCAGCGTGGCAAACTAAATTCGTGGGAACAGTTTGCTGCGTTTTTATGAAGGCCAATAACTTTTCCTCTTCAATCGGAGATTTTGACAGGATTTCTCGGATACTCATATATCTGCACCTACAATGACTTTATATATCTGCACCTACAATGTGCGGCCCATTCTTTATCGTATTTAAATCGTATTTCATGATTTTTATTACGGCAAGAAGAGAGACTCGCATTTATGTACATATGAACTCGACCTTTGTGTACGACAATTCGCAAAAAAAAACCGTGAAACGACCGATATACGATGATCAGTCGTGATTGACAGATTTTGTCGTGCTATGCATAAATTTATACGTGTAATGATTTGTAATAATGTGCATGCAATCGTATACCTATGCAAATAAATTCGCATGTCTCTTTTTCGCAAAACGTATTTGCTGGCAATCGTAAAAGAATACAAATAAGTTCATTAAAATCGTTTATGATAATGAGACATCGATGATTGGAATCGTATTTTTGGAGGCTTCAAAATGTTGGTCTATTTTTAGATCATCGATGACGTTTTCTACGATTTAAAAGATTTTAGTTATAGAAATATACGATTGGCTTTTGGTTTAATGCCTTTGAAGCAAACCCTCTTGAATTTATATTTTCCAGATAGCGTCGAGGAACCATCATGAGCTGCAGATCGTATCTTCAGGGGATTAAGTCCATATACTACAATAACTTCATGAACGTTGAAAAATTTAGCAATAAGGCAAATAATAAATTGTACGATATAAACTTGAATTTGACTGCAAAAAACGTATTCCTTTGAAATAATCTTTTTTTTTTATTAAACTGACGGAGAGCCCTGCACTCAAGTCGCAGAAGACAACCAAATAAGTCGTCAAAACTTCCATATTGTTACAAAAAATGTCGTATATAATGATATTCCCAATCGTATATTGAGCGAAGACCTACAAGATTACAACCTCAATCATCTATATGATTATGTAAATTGTCATAGTTTATTCCAAAAAGAATAAGGGTAGTCGTAAATGATTCGCATGACAAATCGTGCAAATCGTAATTCAATACAATCCAAATCAAGAATATGTGTGCTAATGTACCTATATGGCCTCCAAAATGATACGTATATACTGGTTTTGCTGCATTATAAATGATATGTTTACACGTATATTTGCACGTATATTTGTGTTGCAAACTCGAAATACCTACCAAATGGTTGTCTGGGAATGGGGATTGAGGGAGAACCCATTCTACCTCCTTAGGCAGCCAGACGGTATGCGCATTCGTTGCCGGAAATTCCGGCGTGAAAGGTGACTGTCGAAAAGCAACCAATTTCATTGATACCCTGAGCATAGGCTTCGCCCGTCGATCATGTGTGTTCTGCACGCGCTATGGTAGTTTTGGCATATAAAAGCAAAACTCTGACGATTTTAGTATGTTTTCCGTCAGCTTTTGATCAGATTTGGCGTACGTGTATGCTTTGCCAGTGTTAATCGGGTTGGATTTCAATTAATTTTGAAATTTTCCTTCATTTGATGAGGAAAGACTGCAACCGAATATAGAACAAATTATAAATTTTCGAATTCTCATTTTTTCATAAATGATTAACAACAATTTTCAAAATTTTTGACTGGACATTTCTCAAGACGCTTATTTGTAATTGAATTACATCGATGAAAGCAGTCTGTTGTAATTCTACATTGAAATGCGGCTGTTTTTCGTATCAGCAGCTTTAAAAATCTGCGCTCCCTCAGCTGATCCATCTTTCCACCAGTCACCGGGAGCGATATATTGAAAATTAACTAATGATACACATCAGTAGTTGTGTCTAGTTATTATAAAAATGGCTGTTGTTAGACTGTTAAATCGGTATAAAAAAATCATATAAACTTATAGATATTCAAAGCCTTTAGATTGGCAAAACAAGTGTTTTGGAAAATTAAACTGAATTTTACCCAAAAAAGATCAACTGCATTAGCCAAAAGCTCTCAAATATCTTTAATTGATATCTCAAATATTCTAGACTTTCGAAACCGTTTTGTTTATGTCTCAAGGTCGTAAAATTATGGACCTTCTTGGAAACACACTCATTGAGAAATCACATGAAACGATCTTAAATATCCTTCGTTTGACTTGTTCATGTATCCAAAAAGTAAATTACGAACAATTCAAGGAACCACTTTTAGAAGTCACATAAAACGATCTCAAAATATCATTCGTGTGACTTGTTCATGTCTAAAGAAAGTAGAATTACGAACCTTCTTGGGAACACACCTTCAGCAGTTACGTAAAGCGATCTTAAATATCTTTCGTGTGACTATTTTTATTGTCTCAAAAAAGTTGTACTACATACGGTCCTTTTTGTGAACATCCATTATGGAGTCTCATAAAACGTTCTTAAATATCTTTTATGTAACTTTTATGTTCGCAAATTTGTAATTAAAGCTCACTTAAGGGAATTCGATAGCTATTTTCTCTCAGAAATCCTTTTTTTTTAGCTAAAATGAAACTTTGATAGGATTCATCTACCTAAGTAAAAACATAAGAATGTTAATACATGGGCCCCGGAGAGGCGCAAGATGTGGGTTCAAGTCTCACCGGGAGACAAGGCGAATTTTTTTCGCATGTTTTTCAACATCAATTTTCCCTTATCTAGTCCCTGAAATTTCATGTAAGTTGGATTCATTTCTCTACAAAAAAAAAAAAAAACTAAAAACATAACTTTTGGTTGCTTGGGCTCACCTAACTAGTTTAAAAAGTACGTTCAGATCATTAAAATATGAAATAGAAAAGTGTATTTTATACTAATTCGTTATTGTTAATAGTTTCTGTTGTGGATTGGTAATTCCCATCTCGATTGCTGTAATAAGGCTTATGACCAATCAACTTGAGACTCTTTTCTAAGCTATTTTTTAGATTGATGCTCAAGAATAATCGTAATAATATCGATGATAACCTGCTAACGAAAACAAACCAAACCCGGTGCAACCTACAACTTCCAATCGTGCCAGTTCCTGAAGGTAAAATCAATGTTGCATGTCCGGTGATCGTTAGTTTTGTTGTCTTGGCTCCTTGCATCGTTCGTTCACCGGTCTACAACTCGGTTCCATAACAGGATTGCTTTTCGAGCGACAAGAAGAAGAAGAGGAGTGATTTGAATTTTCAATATTGCTCATGCACCGGAACACGTGCTAAGGTGGTCGCCGTCTTAGGCCACTTTTGGTGCAGTGCACGAGCAAGTGTTTTGCATATATTTTAGAAATGATAGGTTCGAATTAGTATGCAAGATGTTGCGGAGCTGAACTTGTGGAAAGGAATCTGAAATCTGTCTTAACTTTACATACATAGTAGCAATGAACGGTTGCAATTGATAGATCACAAAAGTGATACTACCTATGAAGAGAGTGCAGTAATTTAAAAAAAAAATGAGATCTATTTTTTATCATAGGCATTTTTCTTGACTCAATACATTTTAAGTAACATATGAGGACCGGGGAAATCTAGGCTAATGTATCCAAAAACCCGGCAATTTAATTTCAAATGTTCAATACAAAAATCCGATCAGTTTTGGGCAAAATAGAAAGCGAAGAGACTCAGCGAAATGTTGGAGATGGTACACCATTTGTGCACGATTATTTTGCGCTTTTCCGGGGAATTGCTTCTATTGAATTTTCACTTAAATTATGAAAACTGGAGCTAAATATTCACATAGTTTTAAGTTAAACTGTAACAACAACATTCAGTTGAAATAAGCTGTTTAAACGTCATGCGGAATGAGTAGGGTTGTATCAAATTATGCTTAGAAACAATGGGACACCTTTTATTTAGTTCCCAAAAAGGCTAGAGCAGCATATGAAAAAAAAATTTTTATGGGTGTCTCCACCTTACAATTTTTTAAATTTAGACATTCGTTAATTAAACTAAATGTGGATGGTCAAAAATCCACATTTAGTTTAATTAACGGTAGTAGTTTCAGTTATAAGATTCGAAAACGTAGGCAGCCAAAACGTTGTACATTCAAACGTTTATTGTCGTAAGCATGACTTATCTTTTAAGGTACACCGGAGTAAGTGTGGACGAAGGCTATTTATACAGTACTGTGCACTATTCTTTCAAACTTTTAATTCAGAATGTTCAATTTACTTGTAATCTATCCAATAACTGTGAAAAAGATACGATTCCGACAATATCGAATGTTTTGAAACTCGAAGTTGAAACAATCCTTACATTTGAAACAATTAGGAAAAGGAATTGATTAGGAAATAACACGGCGGTTAAACGTGAAGAAAAATGAGCTTATTTACAAAAAAAAACTAAAATTTTGTATCCGAACCTTACCTGGAGTAAAGCCTTGTCCACACTAGGCAACATGAACTGCGATTTTTGTTATGAGACGAACTTTGTTGTCTGTTGTTGTTGTTGTTGTTGGAAAGCTGAGACGGTCTCAGTGTCTCCCGAAGAAAATGGGAGACGCTGAGACCGTCTCGAGACGAGCCGTCTCCTAGTGTGGACTAGGCTTAAATGTGGACGACTTGATACAAACATGATGTTTACACATTTTTTTTTTCAATTTCCTGTCCTTCATCCAATACAATTAAGCTATATTTGGCATTTGGATCATGAAAAGTTGGGTAAAGTACTTGAATAGTTTATTACTTTGTCATACTGTCTACGAATAAGATGTAGATAAGGATAGAGAACTTTGTTTTAAAACAAACGGATTTACAAAAATTTCATGCATAGTTTGTATTCTAATCAAATGATAAAAAGAGAGCATCTGCTAAATGTTTACAAAATAGAACAAATTTTTTAAAAGCCTATTTCTATAGAGTTGAGGTTATTGTTTTCGTGTCTTTAGTAAACTTTTGAATCTAGATAAATCACACAAATGTTTAAAAGAACAAAGTCATATGAAATTCATATGAAATTCATCTATTGGTTCAAACATTCTAAAATGTAAAAGAAATGACCAAAACATATGAAACTGTTCTGTAATTTTGAGACCCCATATAAAGTTTTGTTTTATCAAGATTAAAACTTAAAGCTTATGATACATACACAGCCAGATCTTGTCAGCATCCCGGTGAGTAGTAAAAGTACATTTACTACTCATCTCAACTCGGCCGGGCCCACTGTGAAGTATTGGACGCAGAGACAACTGGAACACAGGGAGGAAGAAACGTGGACAACAGTACCATACGTTTCCATGATTTTAAAATGTTTGAAGTTTTCACGTTGGAAGCACAGTTGCTAAAATTTACTGTGCTCCTTGATGGTGAATTCGTCCTTCTGTGGGTGGAAATGAGGTTTTTCTGCACAGAAATCCAAAACATTGCAGTATAGAATGAATCAATTGATAAATTCCAATTTTAAAATTACTTTACTGAAAGTTTAATCAAACTACATGTTTCGGATTATTGTGCACCATCATCTCTGGTCATCGACCTTGGATATAGCGCCTTTACTCGCTCTTGAAAATAAATATTGGAAGAACAGAGAAAAAATTAGTACCACCTCAAAATCTTTTGGAATCAACACTTCCAAAAGATTTTGCGGAATAATTGTGAAAGTCCACATGCATGACTGACGCGCAAAAACTCGTCATTTTCTACCATTTTAAAAACTATAAGCTTTTATAGCTCAATTAGTGAGGAAGAAACTATCAAAAGGATTCATATTGAAAGATCTTAATACTAAAATACTTAGATTGGAAAAACTTGATTTGTAATTTGTAATTTATAATTTATTAACTTAAACGTAGCCTATCAGTTACAATGAACTATTAATACAGGTTAAGGAAAACTGACTCAAACTCGGGTATGCTTGGTTCTGATTTTACCCTCGAGCAATCCATAGGTGGCACTCAATTTTCATTTAAGTAAATTCCAATACTAAACAAATTTGTTTGGCCCATTTTATTAAACACATTATCAAAATGAGCCACTCTATCCAAACGGAACCAAACCAGCAAAAAAAAAACACATCCAAGCAATCAGATTTTATCCCCGATTTTGTACGTTTGACATGGTCTTTTAAATATCCAATAAACACATTCAAAAGAATTATGAATGAATTCCGTTTAGTTTATTTCACTAACATAACACTTAAACCCAAACAAAATTTCCCTTTAAGCACTATTCAACTTTCCTTTCCCAGCAAAACCAAATGCCATAACTTTCATTTATGCATTTCTTTCAAAAGCCACAAATTTTCTAATAAAGTGTCATTGAATACGCGTTTTTTCACTTTAAGTTTATACATTTACACAATAAATCGAGGGTAAAAACTTATCTTGGCAAAACCACTGGAAACGCGAAAAATCAGGACCGTGAGAGAAAATCCACCGCACTCGATCGCAGCTAACTTCGATCTCCCCCATATAAAGTTTTGTTTTATAAACGTTAATTCTAAATTTTAGTAGTTGGTAGTAGTTCTTATTCTTACCTTTAAACTTTGCTTAAGAACCTGTAGAAAAATTCCGAATGTTTACGATCTATGAGCCACACACAAAGCAATCTGCACGTAGCGGCTACGTGAAAAACTACATAATTTTTATTCAAATGATTTTCACGTAAATGCTGCGAAAGAATATGTAAACGTTCCCCTGATAAGAATGTGTGCTTCATGAACCTTACCTACAATTTACGTGAATTTTTAGTGAGTTCAACGCGATATGGCGATGGAAGATATTGTTAGTTTTACTTGATCCTAAATGAATTTGAAATAAATGTGCAGTGAAAGCTTGATAAGAAGAATTGGATGTTTGATTGATTTTATCGTTTGTTTTACTTTTCCTATTGTTATTACAATTAAATATCCTACGCTTTTAACTTTTCAGTAATTTCACTTCGAACGATTCCGGGAAAATATTTAGATTGCATCATTCCACGGCACATGAAGCGTGGTTAGGTTTGTTAAATTCTGTCGAAGTAGAAGAAACAAAATTAGCCTCCCATTAAAAAAAATACTTATTTTGATGAAAAGTGATATGGTTATTACCTGGTCTGTAGCTACGGAGAACTCGTTCCCTGGAGTGCTAATCGGTTTTCTAGATGGCCTCTTTTAAGGAGAAACGAACACATTTCACTGTTGCCTGAAGTAAAAAAAAAAGGAAAATAAAATAAAATTTTAAATATTAAAAAAAATAGTTGATTCATAAATATGATAAACAGCATAGTCTTAGTCTATTCGATCGTATCGATTTTAATTCCGGTTCCTTTAGTCAGGATAGTTTCTTAGTTGACGCGCCGCTGAATTGACGGAACAGAACCAAAAAAACTCCGAAACTGAAAAATAAACTCCTAAACTGACACAAGTTTTAAACGTGATGCTTTTATCCGACTGTATGCCCGTACAATTTATCATAAGAATTAACATGTGAACAAAAACACGCTCACAAAGTAATGATCTTAAAAAGCATTTTTAGCTATCCACATGGGTTCTACGTGAAATTCCTGAGTCATTCATGTGAAATTAAAGTAGTTAATACTAAACGCACGTAGAATCAATGGGATGCATCAAAAACTTAGTCTACATGAAAAATCCCGTAGTATTAATTTCTATATTATTTTGGGTGCATATAAAAAATTATTTTCAAAAGAATAGATTGCGTTAAAATTCCGAAGAAGCACATTTCATTAACTTTTTGATGAGATTGAAAAAGAATCCTTTAGAGGGTTTATTTGTATTCATTTACCTATACTTCAAAACACAATTCAAAAATTTGTAACAGAGCTTGTTAACACTTTGCGGACCAAATACGATAATTCTCGTTTTCTTGGTTGCCGCAAGTGTGCCCCAGTTGGAAGCAAAACTGGATTGTTATAAATCTAATAAAGAAACTATATTCAACAGAATCAAACACAACACTTTAGGTTACTCAACGAAACTAAATTTGAAGAATTTCTTCCAGTGGTTTCTGAGATACATCATGCCAACCTTCAGCATTTTTCGGCTAAGATGTCGTCGCGGTCCTTAATGTCTTATCGAACAAAATAATAAAATTATTGCATTAGAATGGAATGTGTTTACTTTTTTCTCTCTTGCTCGATAAAACAAGGGTAAAAAATTCATATTTTTCCGTGTTGACAACATACTGAAGTTTGAGTGCTGTATCCAAATATTCAACTTGATTTTTTTCATACCGTCTCTAGTTTTTCATAATCATAGAAAAAATTAAAAAAAAAAGGATAAAAATCCATCTAAACTTTTTGAGCAAAACTTTAGAACATAACTTAATTCGAATGTTTTAGATCAATGATCAACGTTTTCGAAGACCGCGAGTAATTTTTACTAAAAAAAATGATACTGAGGTTTTCTTTTAGCTCATTCATCACAGTTGAGTCCTGTTTATTCCAGTCCAGGACTGCCAGCTGCCACTTGAAACTAGAAAAAATAATGCTCTACTGATATTAAAAATCAATATTTGTGTTTCATCTATTCTCGTCATTCGAATGAATAGACTCAGCAGTTTGATAAAGTTTAAAGGTTGAATGTCAAATTGCTGAGTACTAAAGGAATATCTATTGAAAAACCTTTTAAAATCTGTTGTAATACTAGAAAAAGGCCTTAAAATACTTTTGTCTATTCAAATAGTTCGTAGAGCCATTATAACTCACGTCGACTCGGTAAATAAAAACAAATTTTAACAGATACATTAAGTGGTAATACTCTTATTACGCCATTTTTATATTTATTTTTGGTCCTCAGAGCCAATTGCTTCACCCAAAACAAAAGAAATGCTTGATTTATCCGTTAACCAATTTAAAACAAATTGTAGAAGAGAACTTTGACGATTGTCAATCATTCATGTTTTTACTAGCAGAACACATTGTCGTTATTGTAGTTTCGTTAAACCCAGTTTTTTGTACACAGGACTAATTTGTGAAGGATGTTTTCTTAATAAGTTTTAGAAAATGTGATGAAAGCCATAAAAAGAATCGAGTTCCTCTATATGTTCAATGATATGAGTGTGATAAAGTAGCGAAATTAATTAAATAAGTTGAAAGTTTTGATGTATTTTGATAAAATTAGTCAGTCAAAGCCTTGAACAAATTATGATTTTATGACCGTTCCCGGTCATAAAAGGAAATTTCAAAATGAAAAGTTGGTGGTGATTTTGATTCGATAAAAGCCACATCGCAATCATCAACACTCAATTCAAGTTTCCACCATCAGTGAAACAGAAAACTTAATATTCAAGTTTCCATCACAGAGCAAGAAACCCAATTTCAACGCACAGAATCACACAATTCAACGGCTCAGATTGATTATGTTCTGCATTGATAGTCACTTCGTGCGTGGAATCGTTTAAGCGGGAACTTTCAAATCAAGGAGGAAAAAAAACACTTCATTGTCTGATGGGTAATAAACATTTATGGCTTTCTCTCCCGGCTGCTCCTCCAAGGAAAAAAGGTTCAACCATCACCACCCGCGCCCACTCGTTTCCGGCCAACCAACCGAAAAGCGGGGCAAAATATCCGACAAGCATTTTGTGGAACCAGCCAAATTCGATCTGAGCACACCATTTAAATACATATTTAACGATGTGATCTTTTCCTCTTTGACTCAGCCGACGGCATCAGTTGGGTGCGAGTTGAGAGCCGAGTAAAAAAATGAAAGTTAAAATCTGCCAAATTTCTTCCATTTCCAACTTCTTAACGTCTTCGAGTTTTTCGGGTATCCGGTTGCGAACCGCGGCTCTGAGGTTTCTCAAATTTTAAACTTGCATTCTATTTTTATGAGCGAAATTTTGAACCTCGGGAGTTTGGCTTGGAATACTTCGATGAAAATTCTTCGAGGGTATTACGTTAAACATATTAGAAAGTTGGTATTTTTTGTAAGCTGAAGCGAAAATTGTAACTCCCGACAACGACAATGTCCCACTTGGAAGCTAAACATGCACACAATCAGTCGATTCCGGCTGGTTGGTGCGTGTTTTTCCTGCGAATGGAAAAATCCCGTCGCCCCGTCGTCTTCTTTTGCCGATAATGGAATGTGAATTTTCATGAATGGGATTCGGGGCTCAAATTTCTTTTATTTGCGAGGAAACTTAATTCGCGGCATGTTTGTGTGGCAGGGCAGAGGATATTTTGAATGTGAATGTGTATATCCCATGTGTACACACATGACACTCCCTTTCGGGAAATATTTTCTTTTGCTATCGTTTATTTTTTTTTAAACGAGGTGCTTGAAGGATTGACAGTTAAAGGTTTTAGTAGTTTTTCGATTTCTATTCCCAATAATTTTCTTCAAGGCAACATCGAAATGAGCATTGACGTCTAACACATAATTTAACCAAATTGACCAGAAAAGCTCTCCCATTACCGACAAACACCTAATCAATACAAGTTCGACAAGTTTCGGAAACACAGCTTCCACCAATCTTGTACTTCATTTTCCTTTGTCGGAAGTCAGTCAGAACGGAAGTCGGAAGTCCGGACTTCTGAAGTAAAATTTAGTGCTGACGCTATAATATCACTTTCGAAATATGAATTCACAACTCACGATTCTCTTTTTCCGAATTATCTTCAAGTATCTTAAAGGAAATAAACCGGTCTTGCAGCTTTTGACCGCAGCATTGCTTTTAAGCTTTTCATTATCAACTGAACCTATCTCGTCATGAAAAGCTTCCGATGTTCTTTTACAAAATTTTAATATAAACGTTAAAGTGTTGCTTTTTTTGGTGAACAGTATTGATTGATTTTATACTGCTTAAGGCTACTAAACGAATCTCTTGAATAGATCAACTTCGAATTTTTCCCAACTTCGTTAAGATATTTTAAAATTGAATTTGAACAATTAAAAATGGTTGAAAATCAGACAAAAATCAGTCTTCTTGTGATTTCGGAATTTCAGACTTCTCACTGAGTTCTATAAAACAGTGTTATTTGTTTAAAAAAAACTGCAAATATTCCATGACAGATTGTTCTGCATA